>NW_027455754.1:0-31283 GCF_040206685.1 Ascaphus truei
CAGACAGTGTATATAACGGGGGGATACAGACAGTGTATATATAACGGAGGGGATACAGACAGTGTATATAACGGGGGGATACAGACAGTGTATATAACGGGGGGATACAGACAGTGTATATAACGGAGGGGATACAGACAGTATATATAACGGGGGGATACAGACAGTATATATAACGGAGGGGATACAGACAGTGTATATAACGGGGGGATACAGACAGTGTATATAACGGGGGATACAGACAGTGTATATAACGAGGGGATACAGACAATGTATATAACGGGGGGATACAGACAGTGTATATAACGGGGGATACAGACAGTGTATATAACGGAGGGGATACAGACAGTGTATATAACGGGGGGATACAGACAGTATATATAACGGAGGGGATACAGACAGTGTATATAACGGGGGGATACAGACAGTGTATATAACGGGGGGATACAGACAGTGTATATATAACGGAGGGGATACAGACAGTGTATATAACGGGGGGATACAGACAGTGTATATAACGGGGGGATACAGACAGTGTATATAACGGAGGGGATACAGACAGTATATATAACGGGGGGATACAGACAGTATATATAACGGAGGGGATACAGACAGTGTATATAACGGGGGGATACAGACAGTGTATATAACAAGGGGATACAGACAGTGTATATAACGGGGGGATACAGACAGTGTATATAACGGAGGGGATACAGACAGTATATATAACGGGGGGATACAGACAGTGTATATACGTCGAGGGATACAGACAGTGTATATAACGGGGGGATACAGACAATGTATATAACGAGGGGATACAGACAGTGTATATAACGGGGGGATACAGACAGTGTATATAACGGGGGATACAGACAGTGTATATAACGAGGGGATACAGACAGTGTATATAACGGGGGGATACAGACAATGTATATAACGAGGGGATACAGACAGTGTATATAACGGGGGGATACAGACAGTGTATATAATGGGGGGATACAGACAGTGTATATAACGGGGGGATACAGACAGTACTGTATATATAACGGAGGGGATACAGACAGTATATATAATGGAGGGGATACAGACAATGTATATAACGAGGGGATACAGACAGTGTATATAACGAGGGGATACAGACAGTGTATATAACGGGGGGATACAGACAATGTATATAACGAGGGGATACAGACAGTGTATATAACGAGGGGATACAGACAGTGTATATAACGGGGGGATACAGACAGTGTATATAACGGGGGATACAGACAGTGTATATAACGAGGGGATACAGACAATGTATATAACGGGGGGGATACAGACAGTGTATATAACGGGGGGATACAGACAGTGTATATAACGGAGGGGATACAGACAGTGTATATAACGGGGGGATACAGACAGTATATATAACGGAGGGGATACAGACAGTGTATATAACGGGGGGATACAGACAGTGTATATAAAGGGGGGATACAGACAGTGTATATAACGGGGGGATACAGACAGTGTATATAACGGAGGGGATACAGACAGTGTATATAACGGGGGGATACAGACAGTGTATATAACGGGGGGATACAGACAGTGTATATAACGGGGGGATACAGACAGTGTATATAACGGGGGGATACAGACAGTGTATATAACGGGGGGATACAGATAGTGTATATAACGGGGGGATACAGACAGTGTATATAACGGGGGGATACAGACAGTATATATAACGGTGGGATACAGACAGTGTATATAACGGGGGGATACAGACAATGTATATAACGAGGGGATACAGACAGTGTATATAACGGGGGATACAGACAGTGTATATAACGGAGGGATACAGACAGTATATATAACGGAGGGGATACAGACAGTATATATAACGGAGGGGATACAGACAATGTATATAACGAGGGGATACAGACAATGTATATAACGAGGGGATACAGACAGTGTATATAACGGGGGATACAGACAGTGTATATAACGGGGGGATACAGACAATGTATATAACGAGGGGATACAGACAGTGTATATAACGAGGGGATACAGACAGTGTATATAACGGGGGGATACAGACAATGTATATAACGAGGGGATACAGACAGTGTATATAACGAGGGGATACAGACAGTGTATATAACGAGGGGATACAGACAGTGTATATAACGGGGGGATACAGACAGTGTATATAACGAGGGGATACAGACTGTGTATATAACGAGGGGATACAGACAGTGTATATAACGGGGGGATACAGACAGTGTATATAACGGGGGGATACAGACAGTGTATATAACGGGGGGATACAGACAGTGTATATAACGGAGGGATACAGACAGTATATATAACGGAGGGGATACAGACAGTATATATAACGGAGGGGATACAGACAATGTATATAACGAGGGGATACAGACAATGTATATAACGAGGGGATACAGACAGTGTATATAACGGGGGATACAGACAGTGTATATAACGGGGGGATACAGACAATGTATATAACGAGGGGATACAGACAGTGTATATAACGAGGGGATACAGACAGTGTATATAACGGGGGATACAGACAATGTATATAACGAGGGATACAGACAGTGTATATAACGAGGGGATACAGACAGTGTATATAACGAGGGGATACAGACAGTGTATATAACGGGGGGATACAGACAGTGTATATAACGAGGGGATACAGACTGTGTATATAACGAGGGGATACAGACAGTGTATATAACGGGGGGATACAGACAGTGTATATAACGGGGGGATACAGACAGTGTATATAACGGGGGGATACAGACAGTGTATATAACGAGGGGATACAGACAGTGTATATAACGGGGGATACAGACAGTGTATATAACGGGGGGATACAGACAGTGTATATAACGGGGGGATACAGACAGTGTATATAACGGGGGGATATAGACAGTGTATATAACGGGGGGATACAGACAGTGTGTATAACGAGGGGCTACAGACTGTGTATATAACGGGGGGATACAGACAGTGTATATAACGGGGGGATACAGACAATGTATATAACGAGGGGATACAGACTGTGTATATAACGGAGGGGATACAGACAGTGTATATAACGGGGGGATACAGACAGTGTATATAACGGGGGGATACAGACAATGTATATAACGAGGGGATACAGACAGTGTATATAACGGGGGGATACAGACAGTGTATATAACGGGGGGATACAGACAGTATATATAACGGAGGGGATACAGACAGTATATAACGGGGGGATACAGACAGTGTATATAAAGGGGGGATACAGACAGTGTATATAACGAGGGGATACAGACAGTATATATAACGGAGGGGATACAGACAGTGTATATAACGGGGGATACAGACAGTGTATATAACGGGGGGATACAGACAGTATATATAACGGAGGGGATACAGACAGTGTATATAACGGGGGGATACAGACAGTGTATATAACGGGGCGATACAGACAGTGTATATAACGGAGGGAATACAGACAGTGTATATAACGGAGGGAATACAGACAGTGTATATAACGGGGTATATATATCTCACCGCACAGCGGTTACTGCAGCAGCCACGCCGTCCTGTGGTATGAATATATATTGCAGGAATCAGCACCTAGGTGGTGGGGGTCCGCCAGAGGGGGATAGAGAGAGGGGGTTAGAGAGAGAGGGGGATAGAGGGAGAGGGGGTTAGAGAGAGAGGGGGATAGAGAGAGAGGGGGTTAGAGAAGGGGAGCGAGAGAGAAGTTGGGGGAGGTGGTAAGGTTGTGAGAGAGAGGGAGCAGAAGGTGTGAGAGAGCGGAAAAGGGACAGAGAGAGAGGGGGATAGAGAGAGAGGGGGTTAGAGAGAGAGGGGGTTAGATAGAGGGGGGGTTAGAGAGAGAGGGGGATAGAGAGAGAGGGGGTTAGAGAGAGAGGGGGTTAGAGAAGGGGAGCGAGAGAGAAGTTGGGAGGGAAGGTGTGAGAGAGGGAGCAGAAGGTGTGAGAGAGCGGAAAAGGGACAGAGAGAGGGGGATAGAGAGAGAGGGGGTTAGAGAGAGAGGGGGATAGAGAGAGAGGGGGTTAGAGAGGGGAGCGAGAGAGAAGTTGGGAGGGAAGGTGTGAGAGAGGGAGCAGAAGGTGTGAGAGAGCGGAAAAGGGACAGAGAGAGAGGAAGAGAAAAAATAGAGGGGGAAGAAAGAGAGGGGGGGGGGTAGTTATACTTTCACATGCAAATCCAGTATTTTCTCCTTTCTCCCTTGTTCTCCCCCTCACTCCCCTCTCCTCTTCCCCTCTCCCCCCCCTCCTCTCATCTTCTGTCCTCTCTCCCCCCTCCTTTCCTCCTCTTCGCCCCACCTCCTCTCCTCTTCTTCCCCTCTCCCCCCTCCTTTCCTTCTCTTCTTCCCCTCTCTCTCCCAACTCCTTTCCTCCTCTTCTTCCCCTCTCTCTCCCCCTCCTCTCCTCTTCTTCCCCTCATCCTCCCCCCTCCTCTCCTCCTCGTCCCCTCTCTCTCCCCCTTCATCTCCTCTTCTTCCCCTCTCTCTTCTTCACCTCTCTCTCCCCCCTCCTCTCCTCTTCTTCCCTTCTCTCTCCCCCTCCTCTCCTCTTCTTCCCTTCTCTCTCCCCCCTCCTATCCTCTTCTTCCCCTCTCTCCCCCCTCCTCTCCTCTTCTTCCCCTCTCTCTCCCCCCTCCTCTCCTCTCCCTCCTCCTCTCCTCTTCTTCCCTTCTCTCTCCCCCTCCACTCCTCTTCCCTTCTCTCTCCCCCTCCTCTCCTTCCCCTCTCTCCACCTCCTCTCTTCTTCCCCTCATCCCCCCCTCCTCCTCTTCCCCTCTCTCTCCCTCTTCTCCTCTTCTTCCCCTCTCACTCCCCTCCTCTCCTCTTCTTCCCTTCTCTCCCCTCCTCTCCTCTTCTTCCCTTCTCTCTTCCCCTCCTCTCCTCTTCTTCCCCTCTCTCTCCCGCCTCATATCCTCCTCTTCTTCCCCTCTCTCTCCCCCCTCCTCTCCTCTTCTTCCCCTCTCTCTCCCGCCTCATATCCTCCTCTTCTTCCCCTCTCTCTCCCCCTCCTCTCCTCTTCTTCCCTTCTCTCTCGCCCTCCTCTCCTCTTCTTCCTTCTCTCTTCCCCTCCTCTCCTCTTCTTCCCCTCTCTCTCCCGCCTCATATCCTCCTCTTCTTCCCCTCTCTCCCCCCTCCTCTCCTCTTCTTCCCCTCCCCCTCCTATCCTCATCTGCCACGCTCTCTCTCTCCCTCCTCCTCTCCTCTTCTTCCCCTTTCTCTCCCCCCTCCTCTCCTCTCCCTCCTCCTCTTCTTCCCTCCTCTCCCCCTCCTCTCCTCTTCTTCCCCTCTCTCTCCCGCCTACTATCCTCCTCTTCTTCCCCTCTCTCTCCCCCTCCTCTCCTCTTCTTCCCCTCTCTCTCCTCCCTCCTCTCCTCTTCTTCCCCTCTCTCTCCCCCCTCCTCTCCTCTTCTTCCCCTCTCTCCCCCCTCCTCTCCTCTTCTTCCCTTCTCTCTCCCCCTCCACTCCTCTTTTTCCCTTCTCTCCCCCTCCTCTCCTCTTCTTCCCTTCTTTCTCCCCCCTCCTCTCTTCTTCTTCCCTTCTCTCTCCCCCTCCATTCCTCTTCTTCCCCTCTCTCTCTCCCTCCTCTCCTCTTCTTCCCCTCTCTCTCCCCCCTCCTCTCCTCTTCTTCCCTTCTCTCTCCCCCCTCCTCTCCTCTTCTTCCCTTCTCTCTCCCCCTCCTCTCCTCTTCTTCCCTTCTCTCTCCCCCTCCTCTCCTCCTCTTCACCTCTCTCTCCCGCCTCATATCCTCCTCTTCTTCCCCTCTCTCTCCCCCTCCTCTCCTCTTCTACCCCTCTCTCTCCCGCCTCATAACCTCCTCTTCTTCCCCTCTCTCCCCCCTCCTCTCCTCTTCGTCCCCTCTCTCTCCCCCCTCCTCTCCTCTTCTTCCCCTCTATCTCCCCCCTCCTCTCCTCTTCTTCCCCTCTCTCTCCCCCCTCCTCTCCTCTTCTTCCCCCTCTCTCTCCCCTCCTCTCCTCTTCTTCCCCTCTCTCCCTCCTCCTCTCCTCTTCTTCCCCTCTCCCCCCTCCTCTCCTCCTCTTCCCCATCTCTCTCCCCCCTCCTCTCCTCTCCCTCCTCCTCTCCTCTCCCTCCTCCTCTCCTCTTCTTCCCCTCTCTCTCCCCCCTCCTCTCCTCTTCGTCCCCTCTCTCTCTCTCTTTCTCACCATGACGCCGCTCCCCATAACCCCCCCCAGATACAGCACTTCTGGGGTGATCTCTTCTGCGGGGTTCTGTATGGGATCCACGCTCCATCCCGGGAAGAACAGGATAATGTTACAGACGATGCAGAGCAAAGATAAGGGGTACAGGGACACCCCAACAAACTTGGAACACTTCCCGGTACACATGGTGGGAGAGAGACTGCAGAGGGAAAGGGCGTGTGTGAAGGGGGAGAAGGAGAAGGAAGGGTGAGAGAGCTAGAGGGGGGGGGTGGGAGAGAGTGAGGTTAAGAGGGATGAAGAGGGCGAGAGAGAGGAAAAGACTGGGACGAAAGGGAGTTAGAGGAGGAAGAGAGAAGGCTAGACTGGTGGAGAGGGAGGGAGTGAGTGAGAGAGTGAGAGAGAGAGAGTGAGAGAGAGTGAGAGAGAGCGTTAGACTAGCGAAGACAGAGGTAGAGAGAGAGAGACTGAGTGTGTGTGTGAAAGAAAAAGAGAGCGCTTTAGAGTTAAGAGAGTGTCAGGGGCAGCAAGACTGCTAGGAATGTGTAAGGATGTGCGAGATAGACCGCTCCCTTGTCACAGGTAGGAGGAGAGTCACCGTGAGACAGTGAAGTTTGGACCCAAAAACAGAATCTCAGAATAACACGCCCACACACACACACACGCCCCCACACACACACACACACACACACACACACACACACACACACACACACACACACACACACACACACACACACACACACACACACACACACACACGGACACACGGACACATGGACACACACACGGACACACACAGACACACACACACACACACACGGACACACACACACACACACACACACACACACACACACACACACACACACACACACACACACACACACACACACACACACACACACACACACACACATATTGATATATGAGTGTCTTTAAATGATATTTTTTGACCAACCCACGATTTTCTACTCGTTTTAACGCTGCCCGGTGGATACAAAGCTTACGTAGATTTTAATATTTTTAAATGAGAAAATCCAAATGAACATCTTTCCATCTTGGTGGGCATAACTCTCGCCCAACACATCTCTTCTGCCATACAAACACACCACATCATGTGATTTGCATGTCTTTATTATAGCAAGTGATCTGTGTAGGCTTGTCTCAATTATTATTGTTATTTCTTTATTGTTTGTGTGTTTTTTCTATTTTTAATATAACAACTATATAATGGCGTGACAGAAATAAAAAAATTCTACTAAAGACATCCCTTGAGTTAAATACAGCTCAACCCCGCTATAACGCGATCCGCTACAACGCGAATCCGCTTATAGCGCGATGTAAGCGTGGCTCCCAATTTTTCGTATTTATGAATACTTGACAACACGATTATTGGCGTCTTAAATACTTTATTGTACAATACATACAATGGTACATTATTTCTAACGCGGATCCGCTTATAGCGCGATGTGATTCTTTGGACCCCCAAGCACAGCGTTATAAGGGGGTTCAGCTGTACTTAACTAGTGGGGGCGACTACACTTCAGACAAACGAAAGAGTCAAAAACCACAAAGGAACAGGATATAGTCAAAACAAACACACACGATCTATCACCAGTGGGTTTAAAATAGAAACAGAGGTGTTAGATCGATTCCTGTCATTCCCAAAACGCTCTAAAATGCAATTTATTTAATGTTCTAAAAAAACCATCTGATGAAACATCTATGGACAAACGGAAGCTTTGTAGGTTCCGAATCGTGAACCAAGATAAACGTCGCGTTTCGCTAATTCATGGGCTCTCTGGCAGATTGTCAACTGCAGTCATTCTGGAAGTGCAAAGTCTTTATTTCCTTTCTACTCATTTCTGTTTACTTGCTAGATAGGAGTGACACATCTTGTCAATATCAGGACTGGTCATATTCACATATGCTAGCTACATTATACAGGCATAACCCCGGTTTAAGGACGCTCGCGAGTACGGACATATCGCCCCTATATGACCAGTGACATCGTCTACGTATTCCTTGCACCATTTTCTGGAGTTTGCATCTCGGCGCCGGTCTGTGTGTTAGGAAGTGGGCGGCTTGCGTTACTTTTTTTTGGAACGGTTTTCTGCGTTGGTTTTCTCCGTCACTACGAAGGTGGCGCAAGTGTTGTTTGTAAGGCCATGTGCACTGGCGATTAGCCAGGATTCGCAGTGTCAGAAGAACTGCCCCCGTGGGGTTTATTCTTGCTGCAGTACTGCGAATGTCCACCAGGCTGGAGACATTGAAGCAGTCGTTCAACATGCCCTTTAAAAAAAATTCCCTTTAATATGTGCATCAATACAATGAACCCAGAGTGCCCGGGACAGCCTGAATCCCGAGTGCCCAGGAGAGCCTGAATTCCGAGTGCCCAGGAGAGCCTGAATCCCGAGTCCCCGAGAGAGCCTGAATCCCGAGTGCCCGGGAGAGCCTGAATCCCGAGTCCCCGAGAGAGCCTGAATCCTGAGTGCCCGGGAGAGCCTGAATCCTAAGTGCCCAGGAGAGCCTGAATCCTAAGTGCCCAGGAGAGCCTGAATCCTGAGTCCCCGGGAGAGCCTGAATCCCGAGTCCCCGAGAGAGCCTGAATCCTGAGTGCCCAGGAGAGCCTGAATCCTAAGTGCCCAGGAGAGCCTGAATCCTGAGTGCCCGGGAGAGCCTGAATCCTAAGTGCCCAGGAGAGCCTGAATCCTGAGTGCCCGGGAGAGCCTGAATCCTAAGTGCCCAGGAGAGCCTGAATCCTAAGTGCCCAGGAGAGCCTGAATCCCGAGTGCCCGGGACAGCCTGAATCCCAGGTGCCCAGGAGAGCCTGAATCCCTAGTGCCTGGGAGAGCCTGAATCCTAAGTGCCCAGGAGATCCTGAATCCCGAGTGCCCGGGAAAGCCTGAATCCCGAGTGCCCGGGAGAGCCTGAATCCCGAGTGCCCGGGAGAGCCTGAATCCCGAGTGCCCGGGAGAGCCTGAATCCCGAGTGTCCGGGAGAGCCTGAATCCCGAGTGTCCGGGAGAGCCTGAATCCCGAGTGCCCGGGAGAGCCTGAATCCCGAGTGCCCGGGAGAGCCTGAATCCCGAGTGCCCGGGAGAGCCTGAATCCCGAGTGCCCGGGAGAGCCTGAATCCCGAGTGCCCGGGAGAGCCTGAATCCCGAGTGCCCGGGAGAGCCTGAATCCCGAGTGCCCGGGAGAGCCTGAATCCCGAGTGCCCGGGAGAGCCTGAATCCCGAGTGCCCGGGAGAGCCTGAATCCCGAGTGCCCGGGAGAGCCTGAATCCTGAGTGCCCGGGAGAGCCTGAATCCTAAGTGTCCGGGAGAGCCTGAATCCCGAGTGTCCGGGAGAGCCTGAATCCCGAGTGCCCGGGAGAGCCTGAATCCCGAGTGTCTGGGAGAGCCTGAATCCCGAGTGCCCGGGAGAGCCTGAATCCCAAGTGCCCGGGAGAGCCTGAATCCCGAGTGCCCGGGAGAGCCTGAATCCAGAGTGCCCGGGAGAGCCTGAATCCAGAGTGCCTGGGAGAGCCTGAATCCCGAGTGCCCGCGAGAGCCTGAATCCTGAGTGCCCGGGAGAGCCTGAATCCAGAGTGCCCAGGAGAGCCTGAATACCGAGTGCCCAGGAGAGCCTGAATCCCAGGTGCCCAGGAGAGCCTGAATCTCGAGTGCCCGGGAGAGCCTGAATCCCGAGTGCCCGGGTGAGCCTGAATCCCGAGTGCCCTGGAGAGCCTGAATCCCGAGTGCCCCGGAGAGCCTGAATCCCGAGTGTCCGGGAGAGCCTGAATCCCGAGTGCCCGGGAGAGCCTGAATCCCGAGTGCCCGGGAGAGCCTGAATCCCGAGTGCCCAGGAGAGCCTGAATCCCGAGTGCCCGGGAGAGCCTGAATCCCGAGTGCCCGGGAGAGCCTGAATCCCGAGTGCCCGGGAGAGCCTGAATCCCAGGTGCCCAGGAGAGCCTGAATCCCGAGTGCCCGGGAGAGCCTGAATCCCGAGTGCCCGGGAGAGCCTGAATCCCGAGTGCCCGGGAGAGCCTGAATCCCGAGTGTCCGGGAGAGCCTGAATCCCGAGTGCCCAGGAGAGCCTGAATCCCGAGTGCCCGGGAGAGCCTGAATCCCGAGTGCCCAGGAGAGCCTGAATCCCGAGTGCCCGGGAGAGCCTGAATCCCTAGTGCCCAGGAGAGCCTGAATCCCGAGTGCCCGGGAGAGCCTGAATCTCGGGTGCCCAGGACAGCCTGAATCCCGAGTGCCCAGGAGAGCCTGAATCCTGAGTGCTCGGGAGAGCCTTAATCCCGAGTGCACGGGAGCCTGAATCCCGAGTGCCCAGGACAGCCTGAATCCCGAGTACCCAGGAGAGCCTGAATCCCGAGTGCCCAGGACAGCCTGAATCTCGAGTGCCCAGGACAGCCTGAATCCCCGAGTGCCCGGGAGCCTGAATCCCAGGTGCCCAGGAGAGCCTGAATCCCAGGTGCCCAGGAGAGCCTGAATGCCCTGGTGTCTGGATCGGTGTTCGCAGTCTCTCCAGGTCAGTTGTGGCCAACACCAGTACTCCCCCCCACCCCAGGGCCACCAACAGGTCAGGTTTTGAGGATATCTCTCCTTCAGCGCAGGTGGCTCAGTCATTATGACCGAGTCCTCTCTGCCACCAATGGAAGAACTCGGGATGCCACTTGTAAGACCAGGCGCCAGGCAAGCGCAGCACCATGGGAGGCAGGAGTTGGCATGGAACGGGAGAGCTCGGGAGGGGGGGGGGGTTGTATATCATAAATATATCTACTTCATTGTCGATCTGCCCATCATCAATATCACATTACTACTAAATATGGCAAATTAGCCACATGACAAGGACTTCTTTCACACCCTAATTATTTATCCAGCCACCTCTTGGATGGTATCCTGGCACTTCTAGGGTTGGCACAAGGGGACACAGAGCCTGGCACCTCTAGGGCTGGCACAAGGGGATACAGGGGCTGGCACCTCTAGGGCTGGCACAAGGGGATACAGAACCTGGCACCTCTAGGGCTGGCACAAGGGGACACAGAGCCTGGCACCTCTAGGGCTGGCACAAGGGGATACAGGGGCTGGCACCTCTAGGGCTGGCACAAGGGGATACAGAACCTGGCACCTCTAGGGCTGGCACAAGGGGATACAGAGCCTGGCACCTCTAGGGCTGGCACAAGGGGATACAGAGCCTTGCACCTCTAGGGCTGGCATAAGTCTGGCAGTCTCTGACGGTCCCCACAAGCGGCCGCTGGGGTTCTCGTGCAGCTTGACTGGATTCGGGTCTGGCGTCACGATCAACCGCGAACGGATTGCCTCCTCTTCCACTCAACGCGTTTCGCAAGATAGGGTTAACTTGCTTCGTAAGGAGTGATGGTTGATCGTGACGCCAGACGCCGACTCCAGTCAAGCTGCACGAGAACCCCAGCGGCCGCTTGTGGGGACCGTCAGAGACTGCCAGAGACGGAGGAGACGCACACCGGACAGCATTGGCTGTAAAGATACCCTTATGTGCCCTGAGTGGCAGTACAGAGTGTGAGTACGCCCTCAGGGGGGCTTTTTTATGTGTCATTTATTAAAGGTGTTTTATATTACTACACCATCAGACCCTTCTTTGTCTCCTTCCCCGCCCCCCACACCCCCCCGCCCCCCCACACCCCCCCCGCCCCCCCACCTTCCCGTTTTTCTTCCCCACCAACTCTAGCTTGGCTACCAGGCAGTTCATCATCTGAAGCTGCTGCAGAACACCATTGGTCAAATCTAGGACACACTCCCTCATCCCTTGCGTTTTCTGTTCTCTAGAGGATTGTGGCTTTTTCCTCTTAAGGTTGAGTGGTCCTTTGATTATATATATTTTATTGTTACCTTATTTATATTGCATATTTTCCCTTTCTTGCATTTGCTTGTTATATTTTTTCACCACTGGGTGGTGCTGTGGCACTGTATTAAGGAAGCGCCGGGCAGTTTATTTCTGTTTCCTACAAGGGGATACAGAGCCTGGCACCTCTAGTGCTGGCACAAGGGGATACAGAGCCTGTCACCTCTAGTGCTGGCACAAGGGGATACAGAGCCTGTCACCTCTAGGGCTGGCACAAGGGGATACAGAGCCTGGCACCTCTAGTGCTGGCACAAGGGGATACAGAGCCTGTCACCTCTAGTGCTGGCACAAGGGGATACAGAGCCTGTCACCTCTAGGGCTGGCACAAGGGGATACATAGCCTGGCACCTTTAGTGCTGGCACAAGGGGATACATAGCCTGGCACCTCTAGTGCTGGCACAAGGGGATACATAGCCTGGCACCTCTAGTGCTGGCACAAGGGGATACAGAACCTGGCACCTCTAGGGCTGGCACAAGGGGATACAGAGCCTTGCACCTCTAGGGCTGGCACAAGGGGATACAGAGCCTTGCACCTCTAGGGCTGGCATAAGGGGGCTCAGAGCCGGGCACCTCTAGGGCAGCCACAAGGGGATACAGAGCCAGGCACCTCTAGGGCTGGCACAAGGGGATACAGAGCCAGGCACCTCTAGGGCTGGCACAAGGGGATACAGAGCCTGGCACCTCTAGTGCTGGCACAAGGGGATACATAGCCTGGCACCTCTAGTGCTGGCACAAGGGGATACAGAGCCTTGCACCTCTAGAGCTGGAATAAGGGGGCTCAGAGCCGGGCACCTCTATGGCTGGCACAGGGGCACAGAGCTGGGCACCTCTAGGGCTGTCACAGGGGAGCACAGGGCCTGGTACCTCTAGGGCTGCCACAGGGGCACAGAGCTGGGCACCTCTAGGGCTGGCACAGGGGCACAGAGCTGGGCGCCTCTAGGGCTGTCACAGGGGAGCACAGAGCCTGGTACCTCTAGGGCTGGCACAGGGGCACAGAGCTGGGCACCTCTAGGGCTGTCACAGGGGATACAGAGCCTGGCACCTCTAGGGCTGGCGCAAGGGGATACAGAGCTGGGCACCTCTAGGGCTGGCGCAAGGGGATACAGAACCTGGTACCTCTAGGGCTGTCACAGGGGAGCACAGAGCCTGGCACCTCTATGGCTGACACGGGGCACAGAGCTTGGCACCTCTCGGGCTGGCACAGGGGGACTCAGAGCCCGGCATCTCAAGGGCTGGCACAGGGGACTCATGTCTGGCACCTCTAGGGCTGGCACAGGGGGACTCAGAGCTTGGCACCTTTAGGCTGACACAGGGGATACACTGCCTGGCACCTCTAGGACTGTCACAGGGGGATACAGAGCCTGGCACCTCTAGGGCTGGCACAGGGGGCCACAGAGCCTGGCACCTCTAGGGCTGGCACGGGGATACAGAGCCTGGAACCTCTAGTGCTGGCACAAGGGGATACATAGCCTGGCACCTCTAGGGCTGGCACAGGGGGATACAGAGCCTGGCACCTCTAGTGCTGGCACAAGAGGAGCACAGGGCCTGGTACCTCTAGGGCTGACGCAGGGCTTACAGAACATGGCACCTCTATGGCTGACATGGAGCACAGAGCTTGGCACCTTTAGGTCTGGCACAGGGGGACTCAGAGCCTGGCACCTCTAGGGCTGGCACAGGGGGATACAGAGCCTGGCACCTCTACGGCTGGCACAGGGGGATACACTGCCTGGCACCGGTAAGGCTGGCGCAGGTTATAGAGCCTGGCACCTCTAAGACATGACACCTTCAGACCCCATAAGAAGGAAGAAAACTCGGATATTGTCTGTTTTATTCACAAATTTACATTAATACAAATGATGATAAATAACAATAAGAATTGTATGTACACCGGCGCAGAACTCCCAGAATCCTCTCTGCTAGAGGGGGGGGGGGGGCAGGTTCCTTCATTCATAATATCACATCTCCCCTTCCTTCCTTCAATGCACTCAAAGGGTTAAATCGGCGCTCAGCAGGGAGGGGCCCCGAGGTTTTGTTATCATCCCCCAAAGGAACCAGCCTTTGGAGTGGGAGAGGGACAACACAGCAGTTTCGGGGGTTAAGCCTGAAAGAACAAGAAAGCAATATTACAATGAGACGGGACGTATTAGGAGAAATAATATATATATATATACACACACTGTGTGTATATAGCAGGGTATATTCCCTATGGGTATCAGTGACACCCTGCGGTCACTGTGTGTATATAGCAGGGTATATTCCCTATGGGTATCAGTGACGCCCTGCGGTCACCGTGTGTATATAGCAGGGTATATTCCCTATGGGTATCAGTGACACCCTGCGGTCACTGTGTGTATATAGCAAGGTATATTCCCTATGGGTATCAGTGACTCCCTGCGGTCACTGTGTGTATATAGCAGGGTATATTCCCTATGGGTATCAGTGACACCCTGCGGTCACTGTGTGTATATAGCAGGGTATATTCCCTATGGGTATCAGTGACGCCCTGCGGTCACCGTGTGTATATAGCAGGGTATATTCCCTATGGGTATCAGTGACGGCCTGCGGTCACCGTGTGTATATAGCAGGGTATATTCCCTATGGGTATCGGTGACACCCTGCGGTCACCGTGTGTATATAGCAGGGTATATTCCCTATGGGTATCAGTGACACCCGGTCACTGTGTGTATATAGCAGGGTATATTCCCTATGGGTATCAGTGACACCCTGCGGTCACTGTGGGTATATAGCAGGGTATATTCCCTATGGGTATCAGTGACACCCAGTCACTGTGTGTATATAGCAGGGTATATTCCCTATGGGTATCAGTGACACCCTGTGGTCACTGTGTGTATATAGCAGGGTATATTCCCTATGGGTATCAGTGACGCCCTGCGGTCACTGTGTGTATATAGCAGGGTATATTCCCTATGGGTATCAGTGACACCCTGCGGTCACCGTGTGTATATAGCAGGGTATATTCCCTATGGGTATCAGTGACACCCTGCGGTCACCATGTGTATATAGCAGGGTATATTCCCTATGGGTATCAGTGACACCCTGCGGTCACCGTGTGTATATATAGCAGGGTATATTCCCTATGGGTATCAGTGACACCCTGCGGTCACTGTGTGTATATAGCAGGGTGTATTCCCTATGGGTATCAGTGACACCCTGCGGTCACTGTGTGTATATAGCAGGGTATATTCCCTATGAGTATCAGTGACACCCTGCGGTCACTGTGTGTATATAGCAGGGTATATTCCCTATGGGTATCAGTGACACCCTGCGGTCACTGTGTGTATATAGCAGGGTATATTCCCTATGGGTATCAGTGACACCCTAAGCACCGTGTGTATATATAGCAGGGTATATTCCCTATGGGTATCAGTGACACCCTGCGGTCACCGTGTGTATATAGCAGGGTATATTCCCTATGGGTATCAGTGACACCCTGCGGTCACCGTGTGTATATAGCAGGATATATTCCCTATGGGTATCAGTGACACCCTGCGGTCACCGTGTGTATATAGCAGGGTATATTCCATATGGGTATCAGTGACACCCTGCGGTCACCGTGTGTATATAGCAGGATATATTCCCTATGGGTATCAGTGACACCCTGCGGTCACTGTGTGCATATAGCAGGGTATATTCCCTATGGGTATCAGTGACGCCCTGCGGTCACTGTGTGTATATAGCAGGGTATATTCCCTATGGGTATCAGTGACACCCTGCGGTCACTGTGTGTATATAGCAGGGTATATTCCCTATGGGTATCAGTGACACCCTGCGGTCACCGTGTGTATATTGCAGGGTATATTCCCTATGGGTATCAGTGACGCCCTGCGGTCACCGTGTGTATATAGCAGGGTATATTCCCTATGGGTATCAGTGACACCCTGCGGTCACCGTGTGTATATAGCAGGGTATATTCCCTATGGGTATCAGTGACACCCTGCGGTCACTGTGTGTATATAGCAGGGTATATTCCCTATGGGTATCAGTGACGCCCTGCGGTCACCGTGTGTATATAGCAGGCTGTATACAGGTATATACTCACACTCCCTTGCTTGTTCTTCCGGCAGGTTCCGCAGAGACAGCCGAAGAGACCGTTTAGCATCTGGATGACGCACAGGATGAGCTCGATGCCGCTCGCAGCCAGGATGATGGAGAACAGAACGACGTTAAACTCCACGACTCCGGCAGGCTCTATGCAGAAATCCCACTCATCCTTATTGAAGAGGTAATTCTGATCGCTGCAGGGGAGAGGGAACACGAGGGGTTAAGGGAGCGACGCCCTGCGGGTGCCTGGCGGGGAGAGGGGATGAGGGAGCGACGCTCTGCAGGTCTCTGGCAGGGAGAGGGGATGAGGGAGCGACGCTCTGCAGGTCTCTGGCAGGGAGAGGGGATGAGGGAGCGATGCTCTGCAGGTCTCTGGCAGGGAAAGCGGTTATGGGAGCGATGCTCTGCAGGTCTCTGGCATCGAGAGGGGATAAGGGAGCGACGCTCTGCGGGTGTGTGGCAGGGAGAGGGGATAAGGGAGCGACACTCTGCGGGTGTCTGGCAGGGAGAGGGGATGAGGGAGCGATGCTCTGCAAGTCTCTGGCATGGAGAGGGGATAACGGAGCGACGCTCTGCGTGTGTGTGGCAGGAAGAGGGGATAAGGGAGCGACGCTCTACGGTTGTCTGGCAGGGAGAGGGGATGAGGGAGCGATGCTCTGCAAGTCTCTGGCAGGGAGAGGATAAGGGAGCGACGCTCTGCAGGTCTCTGGCAGAGAGAGTGGATAAGGGAGCGACGCTCTGCAGGTCTCTGGCAGGGAGAGGGGATGAGGGAGCGACGCTCTGCAGGTCTCTGGCAGGGAGAGGGGAGGAGGGAGCGACGCTCTGCAGGTCTCTGGCAGGGAGAGGGGATGAGGGAGCGACGCTCTGCAGGTCTCTGGCAGGGAGAGGGGATGAGGGGGCGACGCTCTGCAGGTCTCTGGCAGGGAGAGGGGATGAGGGAGCGACGCTCTGCAGGTCTCTGGCAGGGAGAGGGGAGGAGGGAGCGACGCTCTGCAGGTCTCTGGCAGAGAGAGTGGATAAGGGAGCGACGCTCTGCAGGTCTCTGGCAGGGAGAGGGGATGAGGGAGCGACGCTCTGCTGGTCACTGGCAGGGAGAGGGGAGGAGGGAGCGACGCTCTGCAGGTCACTGGCAGGGAGAGGGGATGAGGGAGCGACGCTCTGCAGGTCTCTGGCAGGGAGAGGATAAGGGAGCGACGCTCTGCAGGTCTCTGGCAGGGAGAGGGGAGGAGGGAGCGACGCTCTGCAGGTCTCTGGCAGGGAGAGGGGAGGAGGGAGCGACGCTCTGCAGGTCACTGGCAGGGAGAGGGGAGGAGGGAGCGACGCTCTGCAGACTAACGTTAGATTTGAGAGCGAGGTGGTGAAAGGTTGTCCCCATTCGGTGGCGTTGGAGACGGCGGGATCACCGGGATTGTAGCGGCACACGGGCCCGTTCACCAGGCCCAGAATAGACGCCACGAAGCTGTACGCGGCGCCGGCCACGCCCACTGCGGCAAAGATGATGGACAGGAACATCTGGGGGGCGGGGGGGACAAGGGGTCACACAGGGCAAACCCTAAGGAAACCCTATTATAGGAGAAGCACAGGGGCTCCGTCCTACAAAAGGAGACACAGACCCTATACAAGTTCTATAGGTGTAAATGGGATGTACGAGGGAGGCTCCGACCTGTGAAACACGATGCTAGCCCTATAAGGGAGGCGTGGGGGGTAAATAGGATATAGGGTCAGGGACTCACCCCACAGCGGTTGTTACAGCACCCCTCCCGTCCCGCCGCCTGAATGTGAATCGCGGGAATCAGGACCTGGAAGAGAGAGGTTAAGGGGTTACTGGTTACACACTGGGGGAGAGGTTAAGGGGTTACGGGTTACAGACTGGGAGAGAGGTTAAGGGGTTACTGGTTACAGACTGGGGGAGAGGTTAAGGGGTTACTGGTTACAGACTGGGGGAGAGGTTAAGGGGTTACTGGTTACACACTGGGGGAGAGGTTAAGGGGTTACTGGTTACAGACTGGGGGAGAGGTTAAGGGGTTACTGGTTACACACTGGGGGAGAGGTTAAGGGGTTACTGGTTACAGACTGGGGAGAGGTTAAGGGGTTACTGGTTACAGACTGGGGGAGAGGTTAAGGGGTTACTGGTTACACACTGGGGAGAGGTTAAGGGGTTACTGGTTACAGACTGGGGGAGAGGTTAAGGGGTTACTGGTTACAGACTGGGGGAGAGGTTAAGGGGTTACTGGTTACACACTGGGGGAGAGGTTAAGGGGTTACTGGTTACAGACTGGGGGAGAGGTTAAGGGGTTACTGGTTACACACTGGGGGAGAGGTTAAGGGGTTACTGGTTACAGACTGGGGAGAGGTTAAGGGGTTACTGGTTACAGACTGGGGGAGAGGTTAAGGGGTTACTGGTTACACACTGGGGAGAGGTTAAGGGGTTACTGGTTACAGACTGGGGGAGAGGTTAAGGGGTTACTGGTTACACACTGGGGGAGAGGTTAAGGGGTTACTGGTTACAGACTGGGGGAGAGGTTAAGGGGTTACTGGTTACACACTGGGGGAGAGGTTAAGGGGTTACCGGTTACACACTGGGGGAGAGGTTAAGGGGTTACTGGTTACACACTGGGGAGAGGTTAAGGGGTTACTGGTTACAGACTGGGGGAGAGGTTAAGGGGTTACTGGTTACACACTGGGGGAGAGGTTAAGGGGTTACTGGTTACAGACTGGGGGAGAGGTTAAGGGGTTACTGGTTACACACTGGGGGAGAGGTTAAGGGGTTACTGGTTACACACTGGGGGAGAGGTTAAGGGGTTACTGGTTACAGACTGGGGGAGAGGTTAAGGGGTTACTGGTTACACACTGGGGGAGAGGTTAAGGGGTTACTGGTTACAGACTGGGGGAGAGGTTAAGGGGTTACTGGTTACAGACTGGGGGAGAGGTTAAGGGGTTACTGGTTACACACTGGGGGAGAGGTTAAGGGGTTACTGGTTACAGACTGGGGGAGAGGTTAAGGGGTTACTGGTTACACACTGGGGGAGAGGTTAAGGGGTTACTGGTTACAGACTGGGGAGAGGTTAAGGGGTTACTGGTTACAGACTGGGGGAGAGGTTAAGGGGTTACTGGTTACACACTGGGGAGAGGTTAAGGGGTTACTGGTTACAGACTGGGGGAGAGGTTAAGGGGTTACTGGTTACACACTGGGGGAGAGGTTAAGGGGTTACTGGTTACAGACTGGGGGAGAGGTTAAGGGGTTACTGGTTACAGACTGGGGGAGAGGTTAAGGGGTTACTGGTTACACACTGGGGGAGAGGTTAAGGGGTTACCGGTTACACACTGGGGGAGAGGTTAAGGGGTTACTGGTTACACACTGGGGAGAGGTTAAGGGGTTACTGGTTACAGACTGGGGGAGAGGTTAAGGGGTTACTGGTTACACACTGGGGGAGAGGTTAAGGGGTTACTGGTTACAGACTGGGGGAGAGGTTAAGGGGTTACTGGTTACACACTGGGGGAGAGGTTAAGGGGTTACTGGTTACACACTGGGGGAGAGGTTAAGGGGTTACTGGTTACAGACTGGGGGAGAGGTTAAGGGGTTACTGGTTACACACTGGGGGAGAGGTTAAGGGGTTACTGGTTACAGACTGGGGGAGAGGTTAAGGGTTTACTGGTTACACACTGGGGGAGAGGTTATGGGGTTACTGGTTACAGACTGGGGGAGAGGTTAAGGGGTTACTGGTTACAGACTGGGGAGAGGTTAAGGGGTTACTGGGTACAGACTGGGGAGAGGTTAAGGGTTACTGGTTACAGACTGGGGAGAGGTTAAGGGGTTACTGGGTACACACTGGGGGAGAGGTTAAGGGTTACTGGTTACAGACTGGGGGAGAGGTTAAGGGGTTACTGGTTACACACTGGGGGAGATGTTATGGGGTTACTGGTTGCAGACTGGGGGAGAGGTTAAGGGGTTACTGGTTACAGACTGGGGGAGAGGTTAAGGGGTTACTGGTTACACACTGGGGGAGAGGTTAAGGGGTTACTGGTTACACACTGGGAGAGAGGTTAAGGGGTTACTGGTTACAGACTGGGGGAGAGGTTAAGGGGTTACTGGTTACAGACTGGGGGAGAGGTTAAGGGGTTACTGGTTACACACTGGGGGAGAGGTTAAGGGGTTACTGGGTACACACTGGGGGAGAGGTTAAGGGGTTACTGGTTACACACTGGGGGAGAGGTTAAGGGGTTACTGGTTACACACTGGGGGAGAGGTTAAGGGGTTACTGGTTACAGACTGGGGGAGAGGTTAAGGGGTTACTGGTTACAGACTGGGGGAGAGGTTAAGGGGTTACTGGTTACAGACTGGGGGAGAGGTTAAGGGGTTACTGGTTACACACTGGGGGAGAGGTTAAGGGGTTACTGGGTACACACTGGGGGAGAGGTTAAGGGGTTACTGGTTACACACTGGGGGAGAGGTTAAGGGGTTACTGGTTACACACTGGGGGAGAGGTTAAGGGGTTACTGGTTACAGACTGGGGGAGAGGTTAAGGGGTTACTGGTTACAGACTGGGGGAGAGGTTAAGGGGTTACTGGTTACAGGCTGGGAGAGAGGTTAAGTGGTTACGGGTTACAGACTGGGGGAGAGGTTAAGGGGTTACTGGTTACACACTGGGGGAGAGATTAAGAGGTTACTTGTTACAGACTGGGGGAGAGGTTAAGAGGTTACTGGTTACAGACTGGGAGAGAGGTTAAGGGGTTACTGGTTACACACTGGGGAGAGGTTAAGGGTTACTGGGTACAGACTGGGAGAGAGGTTAAGTGGTTACTGGTTACAGACTGGGATTGAGGTTAAGGGGTTACTGGTTACAGACTGGGGAGAGGTTAGGGGGTTACTGGTTACAGACTGGGGAGAGGTTAAGGGGTTACTGGTTACAAACTGTGGGAGAGGTTAAGGGGTTACTGGTTACAGACTGGAGGAGAGGTTAAGGGGTTACTGGTTACACACTGGGGGAGAGGTTAAGGGGTTACTGGTTACAGACTGGGGGAGAGGTTAAGGGGTTACTGGTTACACACTGGGGGAGAGGTTAAGGGGTTACTGGTTACACACTGGGGAGAGGTTAAGGGGTTACTGGTTACAGACTGGGGGAGAGGTTAAGGGGTTACTGGTTACACACTGGGGGAGAGGTTAAGGGGTTACTGGTTACACACTGGCGGAGAGGTACACACTCCTCAGTTTGGGAGAGAGGTTAAGGTCTCACCAGTATCCCGCCTCCGATGATCCCCCCCAGATACAGCACTTCTGGGGTGATCTGCACCGCGGCGTCCTGTATGGGATCCGCGCTCCATCCTGGGAACAACAGGATAATATTAGAGACGATGCAGATCAGGGTTAAGGGGTACAGGGACACCCCAACAAACTTGGAACACTTCCCGGTACACATGGTGGGAGAGAGGGAGGGAGACTGCAGAGAGGAGGCTCAGGGAGACTTCTTATAGGGACAGCTGCCCGGTCCCCACCCCACAGATAAGAGGGTCAGAGTCGCAGATAAAGGGGGAGAGAGTGCTGTTTGGACTGATCAGAGATAGAGATAATGAGGTAGTGACACACACACAGTGACACACACACAGTGACACACACAGTGATACACAGTGATACACACACAGTGATACACACACACAGTGATACACGCACACAGTGATACACACACAGTGACACACACACAGTGACACACACAGTGATACACACACAGTGATACACACACAGTGATACACACACAGTGACACACACACAGTGATACACAGTGATACACAAACAGTGATACACACACGGTGATACACACACACAGTGACACACACAGTGACACACACAGTGATACACACACAGTGATACACACACATAGTGATACACACACACAGTGATACACACACACAGTGATACACACAGTGATACACACACACAGTGATACACACACAGTGATACACACACAGTGATACACACACAGTGATACACACACAGTGAAACACACACAGTGACACACACAGTGATACACACACAGTGACACACACACACAGTGACACACACAGTGATACACACACACACAGTGATACACACACACACACAGTGATACACACACACACAGTGATACACACACACACAGTGATACACAGTGACACATCGTGATATACATACCGTGATTCAAAGTGACACACACATTTATAAAAAGTGACACACACAGTGATACAAAGTGACACACACAGTGACACAAAGTGAAACAACAGGGATGTACACACAGTGATACAACGTGACACCCAGAGTGACACAGTATTATACACACGATGATACACACAGTGATACAATATCACATAGGGATATAGGCACAGTGATACAATGTGACAATGTTACATAGTGATGCACAGTGATACAATGTAACACAAGGCTACACACAGGGACACAATGTTACACAGTGACCATTAATTAGAATATTAATATCAGTAATAACTGTTATCTTTACGGGTTTTTTCGCCGTATCACGGTGTGTATGACCAGCCCTAAAATAACATTCATTCAAAAATATTAATACAGGTTATGTTTTAGGGTTTTGTTGATTTTTCACAGGGTATAATAAATGCTACAAACCCTAATTAGAATTGTAATATTATTTCATAACGGTTATTATAGGTTTTTTGTTGACGTTTATAATAAATCCTGCAAGCAGTCATTAGAGTATTAATATTGTGAATTATATCGGTTATTATAGGATTTGTGGCGATGTTTCTACGAAATCCTGTACGCACAGTCATTACAGTATTAATATTGGGAATAATAAAGGTTTATTTTGGTTTCGTCCCTAATAATCAGCTGTGTGTATGAGAGATAAGATGGCTAGCTCTGCGGGGCAGAACCGGTCTCTGTGGGGTTAATGAGCACAGTGTGGGGAGGGGACAGGGGGGGGGGGAACAGTGCTGGGGGTCCCCTGATTTTTAGGTAACACTATATGAGTCTTATTCTGTATACCCCGGAGAAATCCCCCATTCAGGTCAGTAGGGGTTTTCCGGAAGATCAATAAGGAAATCCGCCTGTGTGTCTGTGTGTGTGTGTGTGTGTGTGTGTGTTGGGGGTGTCCCACGCTGTCCGTGCCTGTCACAGACACACTGACGTCAGCAGTGTTATCATAGTCATAAACACACACACACACAGTACCACACACACTCGAAGTGTTACACACTCACACAACGCTGCATAGACAGTTAAACACACAATATACAGGTATATACTCACACTATACATACACAGGTACAGTATACATACATATAATACACACACACAACGCTGCATAGACAGTCAAACACACAATACACACAATATACAGGGGTATAGTCACAGTAGACATGCACACATACAGTATACATACATTATACGTTATGCAGTCACACACACATTATTATACAGGCACTTTAGTGTTGCACGCACGTACTATACACACACACACACACACACACACACACACACACACACACACACACACACACACACACACACACACACACTGATAACACATTATACAGGTGTACATTATAATGTACACACATTATACAGGTGTACACACACAGTATACAGACATACAATATACACAAATTATTATACAGACACTTTAATGTTGGACACACACTGTATAAGTGTGTGTGTGTGTGTGTATATAGTGTTATCCACATTACAGGTGTACACACACAGTATACAGACATACAATTTATTTATACACCTCTCTCCCAACAACTTCTTTACCCCTCAATAAAAAACACCCCCACAAATCCTCTATTCACACCCTCTATCTCCTCCTTCCTGCTGCTGGGGATCTCCCCGAAGGCCTCGGCCATGTTAACCGCTTGCTGGCGGAAGCGTGCTGACGCGCGCTCCCGCTCAGCACTGAGCCCCTACAGCCGCAATTAGAGCGGCTTTAGTAGGGGCTCACCTGCGCTTCCGCGCGCTTGCGGAAGCGCAGGTCTTAGGGGAATTTAAAATTCCCCCGCTTGCCGGTGCGACAGGCCGGTCACGTGAGCGGTTCGCCCAATGAGGGCGAACCAGCTCCGTGACGTCACTGGCCCGCCCCCGGCCAGTGACGCGCCCGCCCCCTGACGGCCCCCTGACGGCGCGTGCGGTAAGCAACCACAAGGCCAGGGAAAGCACCCGCTTTCCCTGAGCCTCAGCGCGCCTCAGCGAGCAAGCAGGGAGCATGGCCGAGGCCTAAGCCTAAAGCCAGACATACACACACCCGATCTCACCCACGCCTCCCTGCCATCTCTTCCCCTGTAAAGTGTGTTAACCATTTCATTTAACTCTGACTAACCTTAAAACTCACCCCACAAGTGAAGCATCCCAACAGCCTGCACTCATGGTTACTGTCCCACACTCAGTCACTCCTACCCCCCAGTGTGGCCAATCACTGCCATCTGCAGCCCTTACTCCCTCACCTGCTGTCTCTGTAAGTTCCCCATCAAACCTCTTAGATTGTAAGCTCTTCGGGGCAGGGATTTCCTCTCCTATTGTCTGATTTTGCGGCACTTATTGTATAATTATAATTCCCTGTACTGTATTCTTTGTGAAGCGCTGAGTACACTTTTGGCGCTATATCAATAAAGACATACAATACAATGTACACACATTATTGTACCTGTATGTTATACAGTGCTATACACTTTATAGTCAGACACACATTATTATACACACTTTAGTGTTGCACACACACACACAAACACACATATACAGTGTTACACATACAAAGTGTTACACACATATACACCAATTATACACACACACACACACACACACACACACACACACACACAACACACACACACACACACACACACACACACATACACACACACACACACACACACACACACACACACACACACACACACACACACAATACAGTTACACAAACACACTACACACACACACACTTATACAGTGTTACACATACAAAGTGTTACAGACACACACACACACATGCAGTGTTGCACACATATACACCAATTATACACACACACACACACACACACACACACACACACACACACACACACACACACACACACACACACACACACACACACACACACACACACACACACACACACACAATATACAGTTACACAAACACACTATACACACACACTTATACAGTGTTACACATACAAAGTGTTACATACACACACACACACATGCAGTGTTGCACACCATATACACCCATTATACAGTGACACATACACAAACACATACACATTATATAGTTACACAAACACACTGCTTTTATATCTAGACAGGAAGTGTTTATATTTAGCTGCAGATAAGAGGGTTTGATATCAGAGGGTAATGTGCGGGGTGTGTGGGTGCCCTATGACCCTGGAGAACATCCCATGGCACCCCCCCCCCCTCCGGACTTCGCCCCGATACACACCCAGAGCTCACGCCAAGAACACGGGAGGGCGCGGTGTTAAATCATTATGTTCATCGGATGCTCATTGCATCATATTTTCCGACCGGGGGGGAGGCCATTTTATTCTATCCCGTGGAAAGGGGACATTTATCATACAAGACTGTGAAGGTAATGAAGGGGTTACAGGCCAGAGCGCTACCAACTTTATTACAACAGTGTATACACAATGTCTATATACCCAGTCCATACCAAGTGTATATACTCACTCATTCCGCCTATGCCAGCCTACACCAGTCTATATAACCACTCCCCATTCCGCCTATGCCAGCCTACACCAGTCTATATACCCACTCTCCATTCAGCCTACACCAGTCTATATACCCACTCTCCATTCAGCCTATGCCAGCCTACACCAGTCTATATACCCACTCTCCATTCAGCCTACACCAGTCTATATACCCACTCTCCATTCAGAATATGCCAGCCTACACCAGTCTATATACCCACTCTCCATTCAGCCAATGCCAACCTACACCAGTCTATATACCCACTCTCCATTCAGCCTACACCAGTCTATATAACCACTCCCCATTCAGCCTATGCCAGCCTACACCAGTCTATATACCCACCCTCCATTCAGCCTATGCCAGCCTACACCAGTCTATATACCCACCCTCCATTCAGCCTATGCCAGCCTACACCAATCTATATACCCACCCTCCATTCAGCCTATGCCAGCCTACACCAGTCTATATACCCACCCTCCATTCAGCCTATGCCAGCCTACACCAATCTATATACCCACTCTCCATTCAGCCTATGCCAGCCTACACCAGTCTATATACCAACTCTCCATTCAGCCTATGCCAGCCTACACCAGTCTATATACCCACTCTCCATTCAACCTATGCCAGCCTACACCAGTCTATATACCAACTCTCCATTCAGCCTATGCCAGCCTACACCAGTCTATATACCCACTCTCCATTCAGCCTATGCCAGCCTACACCAGTCTATATACCCACTCTCCATTCAGCCTATACAAGCCTACACCAGTCTATATACCCACTCTCCATTCAGCCTATGCCAGCCTACACCAGTCTATATACCCACTCTCCATTCAGCCTATGCCAGCCTACACCAGTCTATATACCCACTCTCCATTCAGCCTATGTCAGCCTACACCAGTCTATATAACCACTCCCCATTCAGCCTACACCAGTCTATATACCCACTCTCCATTCAGCCTATGTCAACCTACACCAGTCTATATACCCACTCTCCATTCAGCCTACACCAGTCTATATACCCACTCTCCATTCAGCCTATGCCAGCCTACACCAGTCTATATACCCACTCTCCATTCAGCCTACACCAGTCTATATACCCACTCTCCATTCAGCCTACACCAGGTCTATATACCCACTCTCCATTCAGCCTATGCAAGCCTACACCAGTCTATATACCCACTCTCCATTCAGCCTACCAGTCTATATACCCACTCTCCATTCAGCCTATGCCAACCTACACCAGTCTATATACCCACTCTCCATTCAGCCTATACAAGCCTACACCAGTCTATATACCCGCTCTCCATTCAGCCTATGCCAGCCTACACCAGTCTATATACCCACTCTCCATTCAGCCTATGCCAGCCTACACCAGTCTATATACCCACTCTCCATTCAGCCTATGCCAGCCTACACCAGTCTATATACCCACTCTCCATTCAGCCTTGCAAGCCTACACCAGTCTATATACCGCTCTCCATTCAGCCTATGCCAACCTACACCAGTCTATATACCCACTCTCCATTCAGCCTATGCCAGCCTACACCAGTCTATATACCCACTCTCCATTCAGCCTATGCCAGCCTACACCAGTCTATATACCCACTCTCCATTCCGCCTATGCCAGCCTACACCAGTCTATATACCCACTCTCCATTCAGCCTACACCAGTCTACCCCCTCATTCATACCCACTCTCCATTCAGCCCTATGCAAGCCTAACACCAGTCTATATACCCACTCTCCATTCAGCCTACACCAGTCTATATACCCACTCTCCATTCAGCCTACACCAGTCTATATACCCACTCTCCATCAGCCTATGCAAGCCTACACCAGTCTATATACCCACTCTCCATTCAGCCTACACCAGTCTATATACCCACTCTCCATTCAGCCTATGCCAAGCCTACACCAGTCTATATACCCACTCTCCATTCAGCCTATACAGCCTACACCAGTCTATATACCCGCTCTCCATTCAGCCTATGCCAGCCTACACCAGTCTATATACCCACTCTCCATTCAGCCTATGCCAGCCTACACCAGTCTATATACCCACTCTCCATTCAGCCTATGCCAGCCTACACCAGTCTATATACCCACTCTCCATTCAGCCTTGCAAGCCTACACCAGTCTATATACCCGCTCTCCCATTCAGCCTATGCCAACCTACACCAGTCTATATACCCACTCTCCATTCAGCCTATGCCCAGCCTACACCAGTCTATATACCCACTCTCCATTCAGCCTTGCCAGCCTACACCAGTCTATATACCACTCCATTCAGCCTATGCCAGCCTACACCAGTCTATATACCCACTCTCCATTCAGCCTATGCCAGCCTACACCAGTCTATATACCCACTCTCCATTCAGCCTATGCCAGCCTACACCAGTCTATTATACCCACTCTCCATTCCAGCCTATGCCAGCCTACACCAGTCTATATACCCACTCTCCATTCAGCCTTGCAAAGCCTACACCAGTCTATATACCCACTCTCCATTCAGCCTATGCAAAGCCTACACACAGTCTATATACCCACTCTCCATTCAGCCTTGCAAGCCTACACCAGTCTATATACCCACTCTCCATTCAGCCTACACCAGTCTATATACCAACTCTCCATTCAGCCTACACCAGTCTATATACCCACTCTCCATTCAGCCTATGCCAGCCTACACCAGTCTATATACCCACTCTCATTCAGCCTATGCCAGCCTACACCAGTCTATATACCCGCTCTCCATTCAGCCTATGCCAGCCTACACCAGTCTATATACCACTCTCCATTCAGCCTCACCAGTCTATATATCCACTCTCCATTCAGCCTTGCAAAGCCTACACCAGTCATATACCCGCTCTCCATTCAGCCTATGCCAACCTACACCAGTCTATATACCGACTCTCCATTCAGCCTATGCCAACCTACACCAGTCTATATACCCACTCTCCATTCAGCCTTAGCCAGCCTACACCAGTCTATATACCCACTCTCCATTCAGCCTATGCCAGCCTACACCAGTCTATATACCCACTCCCATTCAGCCTATGCCAACCTACACCCAGTCTATATACCCACTCTCCATTCAGCCTATGCCAACCTACACCAGTCTATATACCCACTCTCCATTCAGCCTATACAAGCCTACACCAGTCTATATACCCACTCCCCATCAGCCTATGCCAGCCTACACCAGTCTATATACCCACTCTCCATTCAGCCTATGCCAGCCTACACCAGTCTATATACCCACTCTCCATTCAGAATATGCCAACCTACACCAGTCTATATACCCACTCTCCATTCAGCCTATGCCAACCTACACCAGTCTATATACCGACTCTCCATTCAGCCTATGCCAACCTACACCAGTCTATATACCCACTCTCCATTCAGCCTATGCCAACCTACACCAGTCTATATACCCACTCTCCATTCAGCCTATGCCAACCTACACCAGTCTATATACCGACTCTCCATTCAGCCTATGCCAACCTACACCAGTCTATATACCACTCTCCATTCAGCCTTGCCAGCCTACACCAGTCTATATACCCACTCTCCATTCAGCCTTGCAAGCCTACACAGTCTATATACCCACTCTCCATTCAGCCTTGCAAGCCTACACCAGTCTATATACCCACTCTCCATTCAGCCTACACCAGTCTATATACCCACTCTCCATTCAGCCTTGCAAGCCTACACCAGTCTATATACCCACTCTCCATTCAGCCTTGCAAGCCTACACCAGTCTATATACCCACTCTCCATTCAGCCTATGCCAGCCTACACCAGTCTATATACCCACTCTCCATTCAGCCTACACCAGTCAATATAACCACTCTCCATTCAGCCTACAACCAGTCTATATACCCACTCTCCATTCAGCCTTGCAAGCCTACACCAGTCTATATACCCCGCTCTCCATTCAGCCTATGCAAGCCTACACCAGTCTATATACCCGACTCTCCATTCAGCCTATGCCAGCCTACACCAGTCTATATAACCACTCTCCATTCAGCCTATGCCAGCCTACACCAGTCTATATACCCACTCTCCATTCAGCCTATGCCAGCCTACACCAGTCTATATACCCACTCTCCATTCAGCCTATGCCAGCCTACACCAGTCTATATAACCACTCTCCATTCAGCCTACACCAGTCTATATACCCTCCTCTCCATTCAGCCTACACCAGTCTATATACCCACTCTCCATTCAGCCTATGCCAGCCTAACACCAGTCTATATAACCACTCTCCATTCAGCCTACACCAGTCTATATAACCCTCTCCATTCAGCCTACACCAGTCTATATACCCACTCTCCATTCAGCCTACACCAGTCTATATACCCACTCTCCATCCTACACCAGTGAGTGCTGACGGTTTTTACATGTTATTTTCCCCTTTTAATATGTGCATCAATACAATAATTAGCTAAGTTGCCAATTGATCCGTTCTCCTGTGATCGATCGACGAACATTCGGCTCGGTGGGGTTCACTAAATGGCTGTCAGGGCAGCAGAAGAGGACCAAAGATGCAAAGTTCTGCGGGGAAGATCATGTGACCAGGCAGTCACTAGATACAATTGGTGCACTGCTAGAGAGAGGGCGGGGCTCAAAAATGTGTGTGTGCCAGAGTCTGTTTCAGAAGGGGATGTGACTTTGTAAATGGTTGCTATAGAAACAACAAAATGCTTGTTACATTATAATACATAAAAAATGTAATTCAGAGTTGTTTTTTTAAATGCTACAAGTATTTTCTCATAGTATATGATCTATTAAAAAAAAAAAAAAACACACACGTAGGATATTGCTGGGTGTGCAGCTTTAATAAAGTGTTGTACAATTTTACATGATGGAGCCCGGCGCTTTTCTCTCCCTTTCAGGTTAACGTTATCGGGGTGTGGGTTACCCCTTTGAAGGGCGAGCATCAGACTCCGGGAACGTGTCAATCTCTCTGATCTTTCACATTGTTCGATGCTCGTTTTTCTGTGGACACCGACATTCATCTATTGGTCTGTATTGTCCTTTATCAATGACTTTAGCCCTGGACAATACTACCTTGCCGTTCATCAACATTGGATTTAATCAGCATTATCACGGGTATATTCATGAACTCTTGCACTTTTACTTAGGAATATACATTGTATACACTATTTACACTTAGCAATTTCACTGGGATCATCGTTCACTGTATGTTTCCTGGAACAGGATTTTTCATTTCTGTTCCCCCCCCCCCCACCCCCATTGCAGCTGAGACTGCTAGCCCTTTAAATTTGGTTGTATTCTTTCCCTGCATCTGTGACTCCCAGGGCATGTGGGAATTGCTACATTTATGATACTTTCCCCTCTCCAGCCTGCTAGTAGCTGATTGCCCTGGCAATATCTCTAGTCCTCCAAGTTAAAATGGACTTTTCCATCCTC
>NW_027455755.1:0-31264 GCF_040206685.1 Ascaphus truei
GGAGGCGGGGGGGCGAGTGTGAGGAGGCGGGGGGGGCGAGTGTGAGGGGGCGGGGGGGGCGAGTGTGAGGGGGCGGGGGGGGGCGAGTGTGAGGAGGCGGGGGGGGCGAGTGTGAGGAGGCGGGGGGGGCGAGTGTGAGGAGGCGGGGGGGGCGAGTGTGAGGGGGCGGGGGGGGGCGAGTGTGAGGGGGCGGGGGGGGCGAGTGTGAGGGGGCGGGGGGGGCGAGTGTGAGGGGGCGGGGGGGGCGAGTGTGAGGGGGCGGGGGGGGCGAGTGTGAGGGGGCGGGGGGGGCGAGTGTGAGGGGGCGGGGGGGGCGAGTGTGAGGGGGCGGGGGGGGCGAGTGTGAGGGGGCGGGGGGGGCTAGTGTGAGGGGGTGGAGAGGGGCTAGTGTGAGGGGGTGGAGAGGGGCTAGTGTGGAGAGGGGCTAGTGTGAGAGGGTGGGGGCCTAGTGTGAGGGGGTGGGGGGGGGGCTAGTGTGAGGGGGTGGAGAGGGGCTAGTGTGAGGGGGTGGGGGCCTAGTGTGAGGGGGTGGGGGGGGGGCTAGTGTGAGGGGGTGGAGAGGGGCTAGTGTGGAGAGGGGCTAGTGTGATTGGGTGGGGGGGGCTAGTGTAAGGGGGTGGGGGGGGCTAGTGTGAGGGGGCGGGGGGGGCTAGTGTGAGTGGGTGGGGGGGACTCTAGTGTGAGGGGGCGGGGGGGTGGCTCTAGTGTGAGGGGGCGGGGGGAGTTTTATTGTGAGGGGCGGTGGGGCTCTGGTGTGAGGGGGCGGTGGGGCTCTGGTGTGAGGAGGCGGGGGGATTGTGTGAGGGGGCGGTGGAGGGGGGCTAGTGTGAGGGGGGGGGCTCGTGTGAGGGGGCGGGGGGGGGCTCTAGTGTGAGGGGGCGGGCGAGTGTGAGGGGGGGGCGAGTGTGAGGGGGCGGGGGGGGCGAGTGTGAGGGGGCGGGGGGGGCGAGTGTGAGGGGGCGGGGGGGGCGAGTGTGAGGGGGCGGGGGGGCGAGTGTGAGGGGGCGGGGGGGCGAGTGTGAGGGGGCGGGGGGGCGAGTGTGAGGGGGCGGGGGGGCGAGTGTGAGGGGGCGGGGGGGCGAGTGTGAGGGGGCGGGGGGGGCGAGTGTGAGGGGGCGGGGGGGGGCGAGTGTGAGGGGGCGGGGGGGGGCGAGTGTGAGGGGGCGGGGGGGGCGAGTGTGAGGGGGCGGGGCGGGGGGGGCGAGTGTGATGGGGCGGGGCGGGGCGGGGGGGGCGAGTGTGAGGGGGCGGGGGGGGCGAGTGTGAGGGGGGGGGGGCGAGTGTGAGGGGGCGGGGGGGGCGAGTGTGAGGGGGCGGGGGGGGCGAGTGTGAGGGGGCGGGGGGGGCGAGTGTGAGGGGGCGGGGGGGGCGAGTGTGAGGGGGCGGGGGGGGCGAGTGTGAGGGGGCGGGGGGGGGCGAGTGTGAGGGGGCGGGGGGGGCGAGTGTGAGGGGGCGGGGGGGGCGAGTGTGAGGGGGCGGGGGGGGGCGAGTGTGAGGGGGCGGGGGGGGCGAGGTGAGGGGGCGGGGGGGGCGAGTGTGAGGGGGCGGGGGGGGGCGAGTGTGAGGGGGCGGGGGGGGCGAGTGTGAGGGGGCGGGGGGGGCGAGTGTGAGGGGGCGGGGGGGGCGAGTGTGAGGGGGCGGGGGGGGCGAGTGTGAGGGGGCGGGGGGGGCGAGTGTGAGGGGGCGGGGGGGGGCGAGTGTGAGGGGGCGGGGGGGGGCGAGTGTGAGGGGGCGGGGGGGGCGAGTGTGAGGGGGCGGGGGGGGCGAGTGTGAGGGGGCGGGGGGGGCGAGTGTGAGGGGGCGGGGGGGGCGAGTGTGAGGGGGCGGGGGGGGCGAGTGTGAGGGGGCGGGGGGGGCGAGTGTGAGGGGGCGAGTGTGAGGGGGCGGGGGGGGGCGAGTGTGAGGGGGCGGGGGAGGCGAGTGTGAGGGGGCAGGGGGAGGCGAGTGTGAGGGGGCGGGGGGAGGCGAGTGAGAGGGGGCGGGGGGGGGTGAGGGGCGGGGGGGGGTGAGGGGGCGGGGGGGGGCGAGTGTGAGGGGGCGGGGGGGGCGAGTGTGAGGGGGCGGGGGGGGCGAGTGTGAGGGGGCGGGGGGGCGAGTGTGAGGGGGCGGGGGGGCGAGTGTGAGGGGGCGGGAGGGGGCGGGGGGGGGGCGAGTGTGAGGGGGCGGGGGGGGGCGAGTGTGAGGGGGCGGGGGGGGCGAGTGTGAGGGGGCGGGGCGGGGGGGGCGAGTGTGAGGGGGCGGGGGGGGCGAGTGTGATGGGGCGGGGGGGGCGAGTGTGAGGGGGCGGGGGGGGCGAGTGTGAGGGGGCGGGGCGGGGGGGGCGAGTGTGAGGGGGCGGGGGGGGCGAGTGTGAGGGGGCGGGGGGGGCGAGTGTGAGGGGGCGGGGGGGGCGAGTGTGAGGGGGCGGGGGGGCAGTGGAGGGGCGGGGGGCGAGTGTGAGGGGGCGGGGGGAGGCGAGTGTGAGGGGGCGGGGGGTGAGGGGCGGGGGGGTGAGGGGGCGGGGGGGGCGAGTGTGAGGGGGCGGGGGGGCGAGGTGAGGGGGCGGGGGGGGCGAGTGTGAGGGGGCGGGGGGGGCGAGTGTGAGGGGGCGGGGGGGCGAGTGTGAGGGGGCGGGGGGGCGAGTGTGAGGGGGCGGGGGGGCGAGTGTGAGGGGGCGGGGGGGCGAGTGTGAGGGGGGGGGGGCGAGTGTGAGGGGGCGGGGGGGCGAGTGTGAGGGGGCGGGGGGGCGAGTGTGAGGGGGCGGGGGGGGCGAGTGTGAGGGGGCGGGGGGGGCGAGTGTGAGGGGGCGGGGGGGGGCGAGTGTGAGGGGGCGGGGGGGGCGAGTGTGAGGGGGCGGGGGGGGGCGAGTGTGGGGGCGGGGGGGGGAGTGGGGGCGGGGGGGGCGGTGTGGGGGGGGGGCGAGTGTGAGGGGGCGGGGGGGGGAGTGTGAGGGGCGGGGGGGGCGAGTGTGAGGGGGCGGGGGGGGCGAGTGTGAGGGGGCGGGGGCGAGTGTGAGGGGGCGGGGGGGCGAGAGTGTGAGGGGGGCGAGTGTGAGGGGCGAGTGTGAGGGGGCGGGGGGGGCGAGTGTGAGGGGGCGGGGGAGGCGAGTGTGAGGGGGCAGGGGGAGGCGAGTGTGAGGGGGCGGGGGGAGGCGAGTGAGAGGGGGCGGGGGGGGGTGAGGGGGCGGGGGGGGGTGAGGGGGCGGGGGGGGGTGAGGGGGCGGGGGGGGGGCGAGTGTGAGGGGGCGGGGGGGGGCGAGTGTGAGGGGGCGGGGGGGGGCGAGTGTGAGGGGGCGGGGGGGGCGAGTGTGAGGGGGGGGCGAGTGTGAGGGGGCGGGGGGGGGCGAGTGTGAGGGGGCGGGGGGGGGCGAGTGTGAGGGGGCGGGGGGGGCGAGTGTGAGGGGGCGGGGGGGCGAGTGTGAGGGGGCGGGGGGGGCGAGTGTGAGGGGGCGGGGGGGGGCGAGTGTGAGGGGGCGGGGGGGGGCGAGTGTGAGGGGGCGGGGGGGGGGCGAGTGTGAGGGGGCGGGGGGGGGGCGAGTGTGAGGGGGCGGGGGGGCGGGGGGGGGGCGAGTGTGAGGGGGGCGGGGGGGGCGAGTGTGAGGGGGCGGGAGGGGCGAGTGTGAGGGGGCGGGAGGGGCGAGTGTGAGGGGGCGGGGGGGCGAGTGTGAGGGGGCGGGGGGGCGAGTGAGGGGGCGGGGGGGGCGAGTGTGAGGGGGCGGGGGGGGGCGAGTGTGAGGGGGCGGGGGGGGCGAGTGTGAGGGGGCGGGGGGGCGAGTGTGAGGGGGCGGGGGGGGCGAGTGTGAGGGGGCGGGGGGGCGAGTGTGAGGGGGCGGGGGGGGCGAGTGTGAGGGGGCGGGGGGGCGAGTGTGAGGGGGCGGGGGGGGGCGAGTGTGAGGGGGCGGGGGGGGCGAGTGTGAGGGGGCGGGGGGGCGAGTGTGAGGGGGCGGGGGGGGGCGAGTGTGAGGGGGCGGGGGGGGGCGAGTGTGAGGGGGCAGGGGGGGCGAGTGTGAGGGGGCGGGGGGGGGGCGAGTGTGAGGGGGCGGGGGGGGGGCGAGTGTGAGGGGGCGGGGGGGGCGAGTGTGAGGGGGCGGGGGGGGCGAGTGTGAGGGGGCGGGGGGCGAGTGTGAGGGGGCGGGGGGGCGAGTGTGAGGGGGCGGGGGGCAAGTGTGAGGGGGCGAGTGTGAGGGGGCGGGGGGGGCGAGTGTGAGGGGGCGGGGGAGGCGAGTGTGAGGGGGCGGGGGGAGGCGAGTGTGAGGGGGCGGGGGAGGTGAGAGAGAGGGCGGGGGGGGTGAGGGGGCGGGGGGGGCGAGTGTGAGGGGGCGGGGGGGGCGAGTGTGAGGGGGCAGGGGGGGGCGAGTGTGAGGGGGCGGGGGGGGGCGAGTGTGAGGGGGCGAGTGTGAGGGGGGCGGGGGGGGGGGGGCGAGTGTGAGGGGGCGGGGGGGGGCGAGTGTGAGGGGGCGGGGGGGGGCGAGTGTGAGGGGGCGGGGGGGGCGAGTGTGAGGGGGCGGGGGGGCGAGTGTGAGGGGGCGGGGGAGGCGAGTGTGAGGGGGCGGGGGGAGGCGAGTGTGAGGGGGCGGGGGGGGCGAGTGTGAGGGGGCGGGGGGGGCGAGTGTGAGGGGGGGGGCGAGTGTGAGGGGGCGGGGGGGCGAGTGTGAGGGGGCGGGGGGGCGAGTGTGAGGGGGCGGGGGGGCGAGTGTGAGGGGGCGGGGGGGGCGAGTGTGAGGGGGCGGGGGGGGGCGAGTGTGAGGGGGTGGGGGGGGCGAATGTGGGGGGGCGAGTGTGGGGGGGCGAGTGTGAGGGGGCGGGGGGGGCCGAGTGTGAGGGGGCGGGGGGGGCCGAGTGTGAGGGGGCGGGGGGGGGCCGAGTGTGAGGGGGCGGGGGGGGGGGCCGAGTGTGAGGGGGCGGGGGGGGGGCCCGAGTGTGAGGGGGCGGGGGGCGAGTGTGAGGGGGCGGGGGGGCGAGTGTGAGGGGGCGGGGGGGGCGAGTGTGAGGGGGCGGGGGGGGGCGAGTGTGAGGGGGCGGGGGGGGCGAGTGTGAGGGGGCGGGGGGGGCGAGTGTGAGGGGGGGGCGAGTGTGAGGGGGCGGGGGGGGGGGCAAGTGTGAGGGGGCGGGGGGGGGGCGAGTGTGAGGGGGCGGGGGGGGCGAGTGTGAGGGGGCGGGGGGGGCGAGTGTGAGGGGGCGGGGGGGGGCGAGTGTGAGGGAGCGGGGGGGGCGAGTGTGAGGGGGCGGGGGGGGGGGCGAGTGTGGGGGGGCGAGTGTGAGGGGGCGGGGGGGGGCGAGTGTGAGGGGGCGGGGGGGGCGAGTGTGAGGGGGCGGGGGGGCGAGTGTGAGGGGGCGGGGGGGCGAGTGTGAGGGGGCGGGGGGGGCGAGTGTGAGGGGGCGGGGGGGGGCGAGTGTGAGGGGGCGGGGGGGGCGAGTGTGAGGGGGCGGGGGGGGGCGAGTGTGAGGGGGCGGGGGGGGGCGAGTGTGAGGGGGCGGGGGGGGCGAGTGTGAGGGGGCGGGGGGGGGCGAATGTGGGGGGGCGAATGTGAGGGGGCGGGGGGGCGAGTGTGAGGGGGCGGGGGGGGCGAGTGTGAGGGGGCGGGGGGGGGCGAGTGTGAGGGGGCGGGGGGGGGGCGAGTGTGAGGGGGCGGGGGGGCGAGTGTGAGGGGGCGGGGGGGGCGAGTGTGAGGGGGCGGGGGGGGCGAGTGTGAGGGGGCGGGGGGGGGCGAGTGTGAGGGGGCGGGGGGGGGCGAGTGTGGGGGGGCGAGTGTGAGGGGGCGGGGGGGGGCGAGTGTGAGGGGCGGGGGGGGCGAGTGTGAGGGGGCGGGGGGGGCGAGTGTGAGGGGGCGGGGGGGGCGAGTGTGAGGGGGCGGGGGGGGGGCGAGTGTGAGGGGGCGGGGGGGGCGAGTGTGAGGGGGCGGGGGGGGCGAGTGTGAGGGGGGGGCGAGTGTGAGGGGGCGGGGGGGGGGCAAGTGTGAGGGGGCGGGGGGGGGGGCGAGTGTGAGGGGGCGGGGGGGGCGAGTGTGAGGGGGCGGGGGGGGCGAGTGTGAGGGAGCGGGGGGGGCGAGTGTGAGGGGGCGGGGGGGGGGCGAGTGTGAGGGGGCGGGGGGGGGGCGAGTGTGAGGGGGCGGGGGGGGGGGGCGAGTGTGAGGGGGCGGGGGGGGCGAGTGTGAGGGGGCGGGGGGGCGAGTGTGAGGGGGCGGGGGGGGGGGCGAGTGTGAGGGGGCGGGGGGGGGCGAGTGTGAGGGGGCGGGGGGGGGCGAGTGTGAGGGGGCGGGGGGGAGCGAGTGTGAGGGGGCGGGGGGGGGGCGAGTGTGAGGGGGCGGGGGGGGGCGAGTGTGAGGGGGCGGGGGGGGCGAGTGTGAGGGGGCGAGTGTGAGGGGGCGGAGGGGGCGAGTGTGAGGGGGCAGAGGGGGCGAGTGTGAGGGGGCGGGGGGGGGAGTGTGAGGGGGCGAGGGGGGCGAGTGTGAGGGGGCGGGGGGGCGAGTGTGAGGGGGCGGGGGGGCGAGTGTGAGGGGGGGGGCGAATGTGAGGGGGCGAGGGGGCTAGTGTGAGGGGGCGGGGGTGGCTAGTGTGAGAGGGTGGAGAGGGGCTAGTGTGGAGAGGGGCTAGTGTGAGGGGGTGGGGGGGGCTAGTGTGAGGGGGTGGGGGGGGCTAGTGTGAGGGGGTGGGGGGGGGGGCTAGTGTGAGGGGGTGGGGGGGGGGGGCTAGTGTGAGGGGGCGAGGGGGCTAGTGTGAGGGGGCGGCGGGGGGCTAGTGTGAGGAGGCGAGGGGGCTAGTGTGAGGGGGCGGGGGGGGCGAGTGTGAGGGGGCGGGGGGGGCGAGTGTGAGGGGGCGGGGGGGGCGAGTGTGAGGGGGCGGGGGGGGCGAGTGTGAGGGGGCGGGGGGGGCGAGTGTGAGGGGGCGGGGGGGGCGAGTGTGAGGGGGCGGGGGGGCGAGTGTGAGGGGGCGGGGGGGGGCGAGTGTGAGGGGGCGGGGGGGCGAGTGTGAGGGGGCGGGGGGGGGCGAGTGTGAGGGGGCGGGGGGGGGCGAGTGTGAGGGGGCGGGGGGGGGCGAGTGTGAGGGGGCGGGGGGGGCGAGTGTGAGGGGGCGGGGGGGGCGAGTGTGAGGGGGCGGGGGAGGCGAGTGTGAGGGGGCGGGGGAGGCGAGTGTGAGGGGGCGGGGGGGGCGAGTGTGAGGGGGCGGGGGGGGGCGAGTGTGAGGGGGGGGGCGAGTGTGAGGGGGCGGGGGGGGCGAGTGTGAGGGGGCGGGGGGGCGAGTGTGAGGGGGCGGGGGGGCGAGTGTGAGGGGGCGGGGGGGGCGAGTGTGAGGGGGCGGGGGGGGGCGAGTGTGAGGGGGCGGGGGGGGCGAATGTGGGGGGGCGAGTGTGGGGGGGCGAGTGTGAGGGGGGGGGGGGGCCGAGTGTGAGGGGGCGGGGGGGGCCGAGTGTGAGGGGGCGGGGGGGGGCCGAGTGTGAGGGGGCGGGGGGGGGGCCGAGTGTGAGGGGGCGGGGGGGGGGGCCGAGTGTGAGGGGGCGGGGGGCGAGTGTGAGGGGGCGGGGGGGGCGAGTGTGAGGGGGCGGGGGGGGCGAGTGTGAGGGGGGGCGGTGGGGGGGCGAGTGTGGGGGGGCGAGTGTGAGGGGGCGGGGGGGGCGAGTGTGAGGGGGCGGGGGGGGCGAGTGTGAGGGGGCGGGGGGGGCGAGTGTGAGGGGGCGGGGGGGCGAGTGTGAGGGGGCGGGGGGGGGCGAGTGTGAGGGGGCGGGGGGGGCGAGTGTGAGGGGGCGGGGGGGGGCGAGTGTGAGGGGGCGGGGGGGGCGAGTGTGAGGGGGCGGGGGGGGGGCGAATGTGGGGGGGCGAATGTGAGGGGGCGGGGGGGGCGAGTGTGAGGGGGCGGGGGGGCGAGTGTGAGGGGGCGGGGGGGGCGAGTGTGAGGGGGCGGGGGGGGGCGAGTGTGAGGGGGCGGGGGGGCGAGTGTGAGGGGGCGGGGGGGGCGAGTGTGAGGGGGCGGGGGGGGCGAGTGTGGGGGGGCGAGTGTGAGGGGGCGGGGGGGGCGAGTGTGAGGGGGCGGGGGGGGCGAGTGTGAGGGGGCGGGGGGGGGCGAGTGTGAGGGGGCGAGTGTGAGGGGGCGGGGGGGGCGAGTGTGAGGGGGCGGGGGGGGGCGAGTGTGAGGGGGGGGCGAGTGTGAGGGGGGGGCGAGTGTGAGGGGGCGGGGGGGGGGCGAGTGTGAGGGGGCGGGGGGGGGGGCGAGTGTGAGGGGGCGGGGGGGGGGCGAGTGTGAGGGGGCGGGGGGGGCGAGTGTGAGGGGGCGGGGGGGGCGAGTGTGAGGGGGCGGGGGGGGCGAGTGTGAGGGAGCGGGGGGGGCGAGTGTGAGGGGGCGGGGGGGCGAGTGTGAGGGGGCGGGGGGGGGGCGAGTGTGAGGGGGCGGGGGGGGGGCGAGTGTGAGGGGGCGGGGGGGGGGGGCGAGTGTGAGGGGGCGGGGGGGGGCGAGTGTGAGGGGGCGGGGGGGGCGAGTGTGAGGGGGCGGGGGGGGGGGCGAGTGTGAGGGGGCGGGGGGGGGGCGAGTGTGAGGGGGCGGGGGGGGGGCGAGTGTGAGGGGGCGGGGGGGGGCGAGTGTGAGGGGGCGGGGGGGAGCGAGTGTGAGGGGGCGGGGGGGGGGCGAGTGTGAGGGGGCGGGGGGGGGCGAGTGTGAGGGGGCGGGGGGGGCGAGTGTGAGGGGGCGAGTGTGAGGGGGCGGAGGGGGCGAGTGTGAGGGGGCGGAGGGGGCGAGTGTGAGGGGGCGGGGGGGGAGTGTGAGGGGGCGAGGGGGGCGAGTGTGAGGGGGCGGGGGGGCGAGTGTGAGGGGGCGGGGGGGCGAGTGTGAGGGGGGGGGCGAATGTGAGGGGGCGAGGGGGCTAGTGTGAGGGGGCGGGGGTGGCTAGTGTGAGAGGGTGGAGAGGGGCTAGTGTGGAGAGGGGCTAGTGTGAGGGGGTGGGGGGGGCTAGTGTGAGGGGGTGGGGGGGGGCTAGTGTGAGGGGGTGGGGGGGGGGGCTAGTGTGAGGGGGCGAGGGGGCTAGTGTGAGGGGGCGGCGGGGGCTAGTGTGAGGAGGCGAGGGGGCTAGTGTGAGGGGGCAGGGGTGGCTAGTGTGAGGGGGTGGAGAGGGGCTAGTGTGGAGAGGGGCTAGTGTGAGGGGGTGGGGGGGCTAGTGTGAGGGGGTGGGGGGGGCTAGTGTGAGGGGGTGGAGAGGGGCTAGTGTGGAGAGGGGCTAGTGTTAGGGGGTGGGGGGGGGCTAGTGTGAGGGGGCGCGGGGGGCTAGTGTGAGGGGGCTAGTGTGAGGGGGCGGGGGGGGGCTAGTGTGCGGAGGTGGGGGGGCTAGTGTGAGGGGGCGGAGAGGGGCTAGTGTGAGGGGGTGGGGGGGCTAGTGTGAGGGGGAGGGGGGGGCTAGTGTGAGGGGGTGGAGAGGGGCTAGTGTGAGGGGGTGGAGAGGGGCTAGTGTGGAGAGGGGCTAGTGTGAGGGGGTGGGGGGGGCTAGTGTGAGGGGGTGGGGGGGGCTAGTGTGAGGGGGCGGGGGGGCTAGTGTGAGTGGGTGGGGGGGACTAGTGTGAGGGGGCGGGGGGGTGGCTCTAATGTGAGGGGGCGGGGGGAGTTTTATTGTGAGGGGCGGTGGGGCTCTGGTGTGAGGGGGCGGGGGGATTGTGTGAGGGGGCGGGGGAGGGGGGCTAGTGTGAGGGGGGGGGCTCGTGTGAGGGGGCGGGGGGGGGCTCTAGTGTGAGGGGGCGGGGGGGGCTCTAGTGTGAGGGGGCGGGGGGGTTTAATGTGAGGGGTGTGACGGGAGCTTTGTGACAGGCTGTAATTTACACCAAAAATATATATATTGGGTCTGAACTGGGACGAGACTTAGATATGATAAAATATAATTTATTCCTTGATAAAGGTGAACACACGAGATATACAAATAACAGGCAAAATATAGACACTTACTTAAAGATTAGGATAAGAAAGCCATCAGGATACCGAATGGGCCATTTCTTCCATATTTCAGCTGACATCACAGCAAGACAGGCAGGTCATGAAGACACATGAAGGACATTCAGATATGAAGCCATTTGCATGAAGACATAAGGACCATAGCCATAGGCTGAGCCTGGTTCTTATACAATTATTTCCCTTTGAACCAACCTAAACCCAGCCCCTCTCATAAATCAGTGGTGAAGTTGACAGTTTTCCTCAGAGTAAAACTCCTCCCACCCCACGACGTTTAAAAACTGATTTTCCCTATCTAAATAACTTCATAACTTCAGTAGTACTTACTGGCATGCGAGACATATTAATACATTCCGTCACGCCTGACGCTCCCAAAGAGACTAAATATTACAGTGTATTATTAAAATTAAGAGAGATATTAATATCTGTCCGAACCGGCTAAACATCAGGTGTTTGTAACCGTTAGTTGCGAGTAACTCCCACGAATACACATATGTAACTCTTAGCATGTTCAGCCAAGGACATCTCATAATATTCTTATATTTAATAAGGTCACCCCTTCTGATTTTCTCCTTGAGTAGCCCCAACCCTTGCCCCCATCAATAAATCCTTTGAAGCAGGGACCCCTGGGGGGGGGGGACATTTGTCCCCTGTGTTATGTTGATTCTTGCAGGGTACCTTGGTTTGTAAGTGTGAGTTTTAACGCTCACAACCCACTCCAGTTCCTGGGTCCCGCATAAACAATTAGGTAATTAGCCTTTGATCACCAGGCTATGTAAATTCTAGCAAGCTGTTCTGCTTGCATAGGCAAGTGACCCAGCTCATAGGTGTCAAAACATTTGGTTCTGGTATGCATAACATTTGTTCCTTAATGCATTACAAAAGCAGGCAGAAACCATAGCTTCCTGCCTGTACATTTTAACTGCAACAGAAAGGCACTTTATCAAAAATATATGTTTCCCTTATGACAAAGTTATATTTTTAATAGGTGTGTTCTTGGGGGGTTACCCTGAGGCTGCACACCAACAATCAGGGTGCTGGCTCACTCCGTTCCTACATTAGCAGTCTTAATGGAACGGCTCCTGTTATTCAGCCCTGCAGGTAGTAACTAGCCTGCCAAAATAGGGACAGCAATGCATATAATATTAACCCCTTAAGCCCCAGTGTGTGTGTGTTATGCAGACACTGATATAACAATAATACATGGGAGCAGGGGAATATACATTTTCATGTTATAACAAGGGTTGAATCACATTTCTGGACCTCAGCCCAGTTAACCCCTTGTCTCCCTGGTGAGGTTAGAGGGTGGCCAATTGGGGTGTAACCCCTTTAATCCCGGGCCAAATCCTCACGAACGTCACAAGGGGGGGCTCTAGTGTGAGGGGGTGGGGGGCTCTAGTGGGAGGGGGCTGGGGGGGGGGCTCTAGTGGGAGGGGGCGGGGGGGCTCTAGGGTGAGGGAGCGGGGGGGCGGCTCTAGGGTGAGGGAGCGGGGGGGGCTCTAGGGTGAGGGAGCGGGGGGGGCTCTAGGGTGAGGGAGCAGGGGGGCTCTAGGGTGGGGGAGCGGGGGGGGGCTCTAGGGCTGAGGGAGCGGGGGGACGGCTCTAGGGTGAGGGGGCGGCTCTAGGGTGAGGGAGCGGGGGGGGCTCTAGGGTGAGGGAGCGGGGGGGCTCTAGGGTGAGGGAGCGGGGGGGCTCTAGGGTGAGGGAGCAGGGGGCTCTAGGGTGAGGGAGCGGGGGGGCTCTAGGGTGAGGGAGCGGGGGGCTCTAGGGTGAGGGAGCGGGGGGGCTCTAGGGTGAGGGAGCGGGGGGGGCTCTATGGTGAGGGAGTGGGGGGAGCTCTATGGTGAGGGAGCGGGGGGGGCTCTAGGTTGAGGCGGGGGGCTCTAGGGTGAAGGTGCGGGGGGATTCTAGGGTGAAGGAGGGGGGGGGGCTCTAGGGTGAAGGAGCGGAGGGGCTCTAAGGTGAAGGAGTGGGGTGGCTCTTGGGTGAGGGAGCGGGGGGCTCTAGGGTGAGGGAGCGGGGGGGCTCTAGGGTGAGGGAGCGGGGGGTAGCAGCGCAAAAATACAAATTATTTGTATTTCCACAGAACTGCCGAGCAAACGCTCACAGCCGTGTTCGCGCGTCTCGAGTATAGCAACGTCAGGCACACACTCTGCAATTATCATTGACGCGCGCGCTATATTACAAGCCTTAGGCCTCGTCCAGGGTTCCAGCGGGCGTGCTGAGGCTCAGGGAAAGTGGGTGCTTTGCCTGGCCATAGACAGCGCACCGTCAGGGGCAGGCTGGGGGCGGGCCAGTGATGTCACGGAGCTGGTTCGCCCTGGGCGAACCGCTCACGTGACCGGCCCTGCGCTCCGGCGAGCGCTGTAATGTAAAATTCTGGTAAGACCTACGCTTCCGCGCGCTTGCGAAAGCGTAGGCGAGCCCCTACTAAAGCCGCTCTAATTGCGGATATAGGGGCTCAGTGCTGAGCGGAAGCGCGCCTCAGCGCGCCTCCGCCAGCAAGCAATAACCCTGGACAACGCCTTAGAATGAACTTGATGCACATCTTCAATCCAATATAACTACCAATACCAATGCATATTAATAACCAAATTCTGTGATTAAAATAATGCATGAAGGCACGTGTTTTTACAAAAGCTCTCTCAAGTGTTGCCTCTCCACCCCAGTGGGGGCCCATGTGTGGCCCCCAACTCCAGCAGGGGTCCAAGTGTAGCAACCTTCCCTAGTGGGTACCCATGTGTCGACCATCACATCCGTGGGGGCCCAAGTGTAGCCTCCCACCCCAGTGGGGGGCCCGTGTACAGCCCCCCCCAACCCCAGTGGGGGTTCCGTGTGTAGCCCCCCACCCCAATAAATGTATTAAACACCCCAACAGCTATGGAATATACCCCTCAGAACTTACAATCATTTATACCTGTGTTACCGGGAAATAATGGAACTCCCCCAGAGTCACACATAAGTGCATATAGATATAAAAAGGAAAAAGTGCGCTCAGGACCGTGACAATAGTGATAAATATTGTCAATACCAGTGAAATCAATCACAATGTGATAAATTAAATCAATATTGAGAGTGCTGTGTTTTTTTTTTTTTTTTTAAACTTTGATTTTATTGGGTGCAATAAAACATACATGTTATCACTTCCCGTTGGCATCAGTAATATCACCCTTTTTTGTTTTTTAACAATCGTCCAAAGACTAGACATATTAGACTCACAAGACAAACAAGGGACTTTTTGGATTTATTACTTTCTATTGATATGCACAAAAATATTATTACCACAGTTTATCGTAAATTAAATGCACGCAACACGTTTTTGCGGGCGGACAGCTGCCACCCCAAATCATTAATAAAAGGCATACCAAAAGGCCAACTCATAAGATTGAGAAGAATTTGTACAAATGATGATGACTTTTTAAAACAGTCTAAAGACTTGATGGAACGTTTTGAAGCCAGAGGTTACCAAAGAAAAGATTTAAATAAGGCTTTTTCAGAAGTTTGTAATACGGATAGATCTGTCTTGTTGGATAACACTCGTGGTCAACTAAAAGTGCATTCTAACTCTCCCTTCTTTGTTGTTCAACATAACAACCAAGCTAATCAAATTAGAGCGATAGTTAAAAAACATTGGGGAGTGTTGGCTGCAGATCCAGTCCTACACTCCGTTTATGAGGAAGGGCCCAAATTAGTTTTTAAAAGAGCAAAAACTGTCGCTAACTACTGTATGTTTCTCCTAGTGTGTTTTGCTCAACCAACGTCTTACCTCAAAATTTACCGAAAGGCAGCTTCACTTGCTCAAAGTGTAAAGCTTGTAAATATATGGAACGTATATCTGATTTTTTCTCTAACAAAACAGGTAAAAAATACCACATAAAAACATTTATTAATTGTGATACCACCTATGTGGTGTATTTGCTAAAGTGTGGCTGTGGAAAACAGTACGTGGGACGAACTATTAGATGTCTAAAAGTGCGTATCCTTGAACACATTCGGCTTATTATTAAAAAAGACATTAATCACCCCGTATCCCTTCATTTTAGCAACTGCAATATGGGTGATGTAAATAATATGACATTTCAAGGTATTGAACATGTACCCCTTCCAATCAGAGGAGGCAATAGATTAAACATCCTCAATAGAAGAGAACTCTTTTGGATTTTTATTTTACAAACCCGCATCCCAAATGGTCTTAATTGCGATTGGGACATATGTCCCCTCCTTTTTGATACTTGAATATCTCTCTCATAAAAGGTTCTTTGTTTAGGCAATAGCACAGATTATCTTGATAAAACTATATGTTAAGGAGAAATGATTTTATATTGACTAATAATGTGCATAATTGAACTAATAATATTTCAAATGCAATATATGCATATAAGAATTTAAATTATGTTTCCTTATTTTAGAAATTGTTATCAATAATATCTCATTTCCAACTCTCTCCAAATGGTTTTTCGAACAATCTTAAGTTTGGTATACTGTATTTTATTGTTATAATTACATATATTAGTTGTTCGTAAACCTTTACAAGTATTGCACAAGTCATGCTACGACTTAAGGATACCTTACAACAAAGGTGGTTGGCTTATTCAATTGTTTTTAATTCCATTTCATTGGATTTTAATCTTTTCTTGCATAGTAATAAGTAATGTTAAATTGTTGTTCTTTAATGTTTAATAAAGTTTTTTTATTTTTCTTATTTTAACCTGTCAATGACGAGGGTCTGGTTGCATAGCAACATGAAGCATCGTAATTTTCTCACACGCCGATCGACGTGCTTACGTCACGCGCTGCCTCCATATTAGTACTCAGAGATGTGGTTGTAGGAATGCGTATTCCTCTTGTATGCGCACACTACACCCCTCGGGTCCTATGAGCGTAGTGACGCGCATGTCAGGATCGACTATGCAATCAGGTTGCACTATCCAGCGTTTTCACGTCACTGATCATGGGTTACGGCCCGGGTCATGTGACGAACCCGGAAGTTATTGCGGTTGGCCCCCGTTATGCCACGATTAGTATAAATTGTATTTGGTATGTGATGTGTGCATTCACCTTGAGAAAGGACTATCACAAGTCCGAAACGCGTTGGTGTGTGTTATATTTAGTCTGGATCCATTAAATTAAGCTTTTATTTATGGGAAACGCTTTCCTGGTGGTTCTTGTTGCTTATGGATATAGTGCTCCGTTTTTTCCTTTTTTTCACCTACATATCAACGGAAGCACATTCAACTGTGGGTCTCTGGAATATCGAATCTATCACTCATCATGGACAAGAACCCCAAGTGAGTCTGTTCCAGTTTGACCTCTGTTCATATTGTTATACCTACAGGATGTTATAATCTACTGGTCACCGGCAGGTGTAAATGACTTTGTCCTTACTGCTTTGCAATGTGGGATCATTTTAACCAGGCTACATCCCTTAACTGAACATTCAACTATTATATGGTCATTATATGGTTGTCTTTCCAAGCATCATTATCTAGCTACCACTGGTTTTTCTTTAGAACACCAGACAACACGCTGTGTCAAGGAAACACAGGATTAAATAAAATATAAAGATTCATTGTGCTCGATTCAACATAGAATGTATTGGGGATATTTATAGAGAGCAGATATCTACTCATTTAATCCCTGAGGTGTCATGGTTTGCATTTTGTAGATCCATAGGCTCTCCTGTTTTGATAATGTTTTTCCCCTATCTCCTCCACGTCTTCCAACCGGTATAGTTTGGATGCCAATGTACTGGAGCAATGTGGAGTCACAGTTGTGTCTCCTCTTATAATGTCTGGGTACACTATTTTTTCTAACCCATGTCTAATGTTTCTAGCATGTTCCAGAATTCTGGTTTTGAGACATCTTTTTGTTCGTCCAATATACTGATATCCACAGGGACATTGGAGGAGATAGATCACATGAGTGGTTTTGCAGGATATACAATCTTTCACCACAAACTTCTCTTTTGTGGTGAAGGAGATGAAAGTCTTTCGTTCTGGGTTGAGCATGCTACAAGCCTTACACTTCCCACAGCAAAAATTCCCAGATGGTTTTTTAACTGCTAACCATGATGTTTTAGTTACCTTAGATATTGGTAATCCAATATCACTGGGGGCTAAGAAATGTTTTAGGTTTTTTGCCTTGCGATATATAAAACTTGGTTGTTGCTGTAGGGAAGGACCCAGGATAGGATCATTGCAAAGAATGTTCCAGTTTTTCTTTAGGACTTTCTGGATACTATTAGTAGCTGAATTAAACTCCGTAATGAAGGGAACCCTAATTTTGTTGTCATTATTAAGACTAATAGATTTTTCTTTTTTGGATTGTATTAATAAAGAGTCCCTTTCCATACTGTCAACCCTATTTAAGGATTCAACCAATAGAGATCTACTATATCCACGTTTAATACATTTTTCAAACTCAATCAAAAACCATGTTTGAAAAATTTATTAAACGTGGATATATATATAGCCGATATTCCCTGAGGAAGTCAACCTATGACGAAACGCGTTGGAAGGCGCGTTCCAGTGTTACTTTGATTGTCATTCTCTATGGATATTGAAGTCTATACAAGAGGCTGAAACCCCTAACGGACAGTTTCCATCTAGTCCTTTTCCGGTTGCATCTGCGACGGAACTCTGGTGACGTCATCAGTGGGCGACTGTATACCGGAACTACACATCCAAAGAGGAAGGGAGCGCTCTGAGACTGAAGCCAACACCTTACCTGCAGACCTGCAGACCGTGACTCCCCACACCGGCTGAGACGAAATCGTATGAGAGAGAAGGATCCACTCCCTCGATCGATCGGATGGTCGTGTGCTGTTGCGGTAGCAGTTTGGTAACATGTCCATAACATGCCATGCTTATATATGCTTGAATTGATGTACGTGAGATACTCACCTGCTGCTCAATAGTATATACAATATTTTTAATACTACACTATGAGGTTTTGCGCTGTTTCTTTTCTTTTTTGTTTCATTTCACACATAAGCGCCCCTGTGATTAAGGCCGAGCAGCGCTTATAGCGATAGCTGTTATTATTTATGTCAATCGCAGAAACCTTGATGGGAAAGTTTACGCACAGTTTGTTAATAGCCGAATGAAACATCACATGTTCGCTATTTGCACAAAGGGAACCTACATTCTGCCACCATGCTTATGTTATAAAAGTAACTTTCGGGGTAAGGGGGAGCCACGTCTCGAGGGCAAGGCCCCCCCCTCTCTATCAATCACTTGTATTATGAACCGCATTTGCAATACACCCCAGGTGTAACATTGCACCTTTCCATACCCAGCAATTTCTTTTTAATGACATGGGTTAAAGATAATAATTATATAAAACATTTCCCGACATTTTCTATGAACATCTGGCTTTGCTTGTCCTCATCACTTGAGGTCCTTCTAAGGCCTCGTTCAGACAGAAAGCGGTGCGACGTGCGCACACGTTCACCACTCTTTCGCTGTATTCTGTGGGAGTTTTCAAACTGAAAACGACCCCGGCAGTGAAGTACAACATTGACGCCGCTGCACAGGAGACAACTGAAGTTGTAATTTCAAGCGGCAGCCGCGTGACGTGTACTTCGCCAGCCAATCACCGACATGCACCATCTGGTACAGTGGGGACATTGAACAAGTGTGTGGGACACTGGGCGGGTGGTTACGGCCGTGCGAGGCCTGGTGGGTAGGCTGTAACAAGTAACCATGTTATCGTTTTGTAGTAAAGTTGTTATTTTATGTTTTACCCATTGTGTGGGGTTATTGTATAAGTAAATGTATATAGGTCCTGTAACGGGTAATTCCACACAGTAGAATCCGTTACAGATGGAGGCGCTGAAGAACACCGTACCAGTTTCACCCCAGGCTCCCTGAAGTGGAGGCTCAGACCTCCTGTGAGCCACAGGTACAGCACCAAACACACCGTAGCCACACATTCTCCAAAGGGGTGGGGGAAAGTGTGCTACATATAAATACACATTAAGTATTATATATACATACACACACACATACACACACACACACACACACACACACACATATATATATATATATATATATATATATATATATATATATGTGTGTGTATGTGTGCGTGTATGTATATATAATACTTAATGTGTATATACTGTGTATACTGTATATACAGTATATACTGTGTATATATATATATATATATATATATGCAAATATAGCTGTATGGTCATCTGCATGTCTTAGGCAGGTCTGCAACCCCACCTTGAAAGGTGGGGTTGCAGACCTGCCTAAGACATGCAGATGACCATACAGCTATATTTGCATATTTGCTTTCCTGTGGAGGGTTTTTGTCACTTTTTTTACTCACCATAACTTAACTCAGTATTATGGTTTTTATATATATATATATATATATATATATATATATATATATATACACAGTGTTCGACAATTGTATACATTTACACGCCCGGGGCGGGTGGATTTAACCCCCAGGCGAGTAAACATTGGCCCAAGCAGCACACGTGTTTTATTTTTAAATTTCCCCCGTTCGCGCTGAAATTTTCCCCTGCTCGAGCTGAAAAACAAACTCCCGTACCTGACTGCTGATTGGCGCGCGCTCCCAGGCTTTGTGGGCGCACGGCCAGGCTCTATATGAGCCAGCCCCCAACGAGCAGCCATTCTTTCCGGCCGGAGCACTTGGAGAGTAAGTAAGTACTCTCCAATCCTCTGTCTTGCGGCCCCACTGCTGCTTACCTGCAAGCCCCCTTACTCCCTGCGCGAGGCAGGTGTTCCCCCTTCTCTCCCTGTTCCCCCTTCTCTCCCTGTTCCCCCTTCTCTCCCTGTTCCCCCTTCTCTCCCTGTTCCCCCTTCTCTCCCTGTTCCCCCTTCTCGGGCTGTCACGGCGTCCCGCACGGGGCAGCAGATCGCAGTGGGGGTGTACCCTTCTTCACGGGCTGTCACGGCGTCCCGCGTGGGGCAGCAGATCGCAGTGGGGGTGTCCCCCCATTCTCGGGCTGTCACGGCGTCCCGCGCGGGGCAGCAGATCGCAGTGGGGGTGTCCCCCCCTTCTCGGGCTGTCCCGGCGTCCTGCGCGGGGCTGGAAATGGTCACAGGGGGCGGTGGCGAGCGGGGCAGTGGTGGTGCTCGGTCCCGCTGCCTTTCCTCTTCCCCCTGTTGTGTGTGTGTGTGTGTATGCATTGGTGTGTGTATGCATTGATGTGTGCGTGTGTGTGCGTGTGTGTGTATGTATTGGTGTGTGTATGCATTGGTGTGTGTGTGTATGCATGGGTGTATGTGAGTGTGTGTGTGTGTGTGGGTGGGTGTGTGTTTGTGAGTGTTTGTGTGAGTGTCTGTGTGTGTGAGTGTCGTCTGTGAGTGTCGTCTGTGAGTGTGTGTGTGTGTGTTTGAGTCTGTGAGTGTTTGTGTGAGTCTGTGAGTGTGTGTCTGTGAGTGTGTGTGAGAGAGTCTGTGAGTGTGTGTCTGAGTGTCTGTGAGTGTGTCACCCTCTCCCTGTGGCACCCTCTCCCTGTGGCACCCTCTCCCTGTGGCACCCTCTCCCTGTGGCACCCTTTCCCTGTGTCACCCTTTCCCTGTCGCTCTCTCCCTGTGTCACCCTCTCCCTGTCGCCCTCACCCTCTCCCTGTCGCATTCTCTCTGTCTTTGTCTCTCAATCTCTCTGTGTCTCTCATTGTCTCTCAATCTCTCTGTGTCTCTCATTGTTTCTCTCTTTCTCGGTGTGTCTCTCTCTTTCTCGGTGTGTCTCTCTCTTTCTCGGTGTGTCTCTCTCTTTCTCGGTGTGTCTCTCTCTTTCTCGGTGTGTCTCTCTCTTTCTCGGTGTGTCTCTCTCTTTCTCGGTGTGTCTCTCTTTCTCGGTGTGTCTCTCTTTCTCGGTGTGTCTCTCTCTTTCTCGGTGTGTCTCTCTCTTTCTCGGTGTGTCTCTCTCTTTCTCTCTGTGTCTCTCTCTTTCTCGGTGTGTCTCTCTCTTTCTCGGTGTGTCTCTCTTTCTCGGTGTGTCTCTCTCTTTCTCGGTGTGTCTCTCTCTTTCTCGATGTGTCTCTCTCTTTCTCGGTGTGTCTCTCTCTTTCTCGGTGTGTCTCTCTCTTTCTCGGTGTGTCTCTCTCTTTCTCGATGTGTCTCTCTCTTTCTCGGTGTGTCTCTCTCTTTCTCGGTGTGTCTCTCTCTTTCTCGGTGTGTCTCTCTCTTTCTCTCTGTGTCTCTCTCTTTCTCTCTGTGTCTCTCTCTTTTTTTCTCTGTGTCTCTCTTTCTCTCTGTGTCTCTCTCTCTCTGTCTCTGTGTCTCTCTCTCTCTCTGTGTGTGTCTCTCTCTCTGTGTGTGCCGCTCTGTGTGTGTGTGTGTGTGTCTCTCTCTCTCTCTCTCTCTCTCTCTCACCCACTGTCTCTCTCTCACACTCTGGATATCTTATTTACCCTATATATCTTAACTGCCCTATACAACACCGAAATAACCTACACTGCTCTCTTCCAGATCTGACTCAAGCATCACATGGAAGACATCTTAACCTCCCCTAACCCAGAAGACAGGTAGGGAACACATCCCCTCCAATGTATGTTGGAATGAGGAATACCTGGACATTGAGGGACATCAGATCAGGTAAGATCCGGCATACACACACACACACGACTAATTGTAGTATAATGTAATACAATAAATACATTTATGTCAAAAATAAATGTTGTTCTGACTCGGAATTTATTAAATGTGTTTTATTTTAAAGCGGGGTTGGGGGCGGGGCTAGGGGCGAGTAGATTTTTTGGTTGGGCTAGTAGATTTTTATGTGATTTGTCGAGCACTGTATATATATATATATATATATATATATATATATATATATATATATATATATATATATACATATACACACATATACATATATATATATATATATATATATACATATACATATTCATATATAAAGCAGAAAATAGCCGTGTTAGTCCAGTTGCGATAGTGCAGAATAAATGAGTTCTTCAGTATTAGGTGATACCTTTTTTATTGGACTAACAATTTATGTCATAGGACAAGCTTTCGAGAGTTATCCTCTCTTCTTCAGGTCAAGCAGTATTAGATGTACGTCTACGAGTATCAACAGTGTGCACAAGGATATAACCCCTCACTCTTAAATGTGGTCAGCGCTGCCACTATAGTGTAGATTGGTACACTTATGCGTGGGGACAAGGATGCCGCTATGTACTGTCTGTGTCCCTCACTACAAGATAGAGGGGCAGTTTCCTATCTTCTGGGCCTGTCCCTGTAGCAGTCAAAAACTGAGAGGAGTTGGGCCTATCAGGGGTCTCTGGCCTAGTGCAGATGCCACCGGCACCTGCATACTCACACCCTACCCCTTCACTATCCAGCTTCCAACCAACAGTCCCATTAACTGTCATAATAACAACTGTCAGAATTCTAACTGCCAGACATCTCTCAGCCCTATTGGTTGCCTTGCAACATGTAGACTGCGCCCCTGAGGCTATTGAAACTTGTAGTTCCCGTGCTGTGCTATACTCCTATGGAAAGGTAAGGGGACAAACAGGTGACCAGGGGGACCCAGGCTATGTGTATATATGTGTGTGTGTGTGTGTGTGTGTGTGTGTGTGTGTGTGTGTGTGTGTGTGTGTGTGTATATATATATATATATATATATATATATATATATATATATATATATATATATGCCAATGGAAACATTGTGTGTGTGTGTGTGTGTGTGTGTGTAACAATAACAAGAATGTTTAGGGCACTCAAAGGGAAAAAGGAAAAGGAAAAAAAAACTTACCTGATCAGTCGTGGTGCTCACAGTGCGGCCAGGATCACCATCCAGCGACAAAAACACCCTACCCCTTCAGTGTCCAGCTTCCAACTAACTGTCCCATTAACTGTCATAATCCCAACTGTCAGAATTCTATCTACCATACATCTCCCTATTGGTTGCCTGGATACATGTGGACTGCAGCCCCTGAGGCTGATGGAACTTGTAGTTCCCTTGCTGTGCTATACTCCTTTGGAAAGGTAAGGGGACAAACAGGGGACCAGGGGGACCAGGCTATACTCTCCCCCTGGTGAAATAACCAAGGTCCCCGCTTGGGAACAGCGTAACACACAACAATATATGTACACAAATGATATAAAAAATGCCGTCATATGTATAACTTATCACATAATCAATGACTTTATACAAGATTGTACAGTGCCGTGAACATGGTGATCACGGACTGTATCTTATCAAGAGACCACTGCTGAGCCTCATAGTGGGATGCCCCAATTTGATCATAGGCCATCCGATTTGGCGGACGCCTAACTCTTTGGCTCCTCCGGAGCAATTCTTCTGTTGAGTAAGGTACAAAGCACGGGCTTCGGGGATCCAAAGGTTGGCTCGTTAGAGCTACCCTAGTAGGCGTTTGGCAACAGGGCCGTTTACCCGTAGCTTCTCCGAGTGGTGCTTTGTGACTGTGGGGTCCCCTTTGAGAGTGTCCCTCCATAGGATCTTCTACGGACTCATGAATGGTTTCATTTACAGTCTCTTGGTAGCATTGGCTTGCTCTAGCTCACAGTCCCGGTATCTCTGGTTCATTGTCTCCCACTTGTGGAATAGGAAGAAGATGGTTACGGTGCCAGACCTTTATCCGGCCATCTGTGTCTTTTATTCGATAGACTGGGAGGCTCGGCATCTGCGATTCGACCTCATAGACACCGTCACGCCAACGGTCAGCGAGTTTATGCTTTCCGGGAATACCTAGGTTGCGGAGAAGCACTGCATCCCAGGACGGATTTCCCGGTGTCTAACCTTGTGGTCATAGCATCTCTTGTAGTTGCTGTTGAGTTTAGCAGTGGACTTCTCGGCTTGCTGGTAAGCCGGTTGCAGGTTTTCCTGAAGCCTTTGCACGTATTTAAAGTGCGTTGCATTGTGTATTCCGCCTGTTGATACTCATAGACGTACATCCACTGGCAGTCTGGCTTCTCGCCCAAACATAAGGAAGTATGGGGAGAATCCCGTGGACTCATGTCGGGTACAGTTATACGCGTGGACCAGAGTCTCTACATGTCGGCTCCTCTCTGTCTACTGAGCACCTTTCTACTTGTCTAGCATGTCCAGCAACGTCCGGTTGAATCGCTCTGGCATAGCGTCACCCTCCGGGGTTGTCCGAGACTTGGTGATGTCCAGGATTTTTAGTAGCTGTCACGATAGACCAAGCTTATTAACACATTAATGTCGGGATCCTTTGAATAAAGCATGAAATAAAATCCATTGTATTTATTCACATAAAGAACACACACAGCTTGAATTACAAAAATATCACAAATAAACACTTACTGGAATGAAATAAAATGTTTCTGGAACGAAAGTTAATGTAATCCGGTCTCCAGGTATCAATTCCCAGAGCGGGGTTGATATGCGAGCAGAAAACAGGACAGTCTTTTGGCTAGGGGCGCAACTTGACACCCCTATATCTTCGCCAAATTAAATAATTTCTTTCTGCCCTTGCAGAATTTGTTTCAAAGTGCTTAGATCTAACGAAATCCTGAGTGGGGTACAAATCCGTGGTGATGATGAAAACGTCTCTTGGTACATCCCGCTATCCTTCCTGATGTAAAAGCAGAGAACACTTTCCAGACAGCGTACACGGGTTTATAATACCCCCACAAGCCTATCTGGGCAATGGGCAACCAATCTTTGGCATGGGAGCCAAATTCTGCCCTATCGCAAGGTTGCCAGTAGTCTCTGCAACCGGGCAAAAGGCGTCAGTGCAGGCTAAGGGACATGCATGAATTTCACACTTCACCCGCTTAGCATACCTGGCCAAACCTCCTTGTCCAGCGACTGAATGTCTGGCCCTTGTCAGGATATCTCACCATTTGCTGGGCAGATGGTTTTAATTTAATTACCGGCACCGCACCCTTAAGCCGGTTAACCCCTTTGAAGCTCCGGACTTCTGTAAACATCCTGGAGTTATCTCCACAGGATACCTCAGATGCCTGAACATTCATATATGCATGCCTTCCCCTGGAATGCTAAACACACATTATATGGGTGTATGTGTTGTCCATTTGACTGGCAATTAAATCCCTCCGCTCACATAATTTTAAATGTACCTACACCAGGGCTATGCCCGTTTATGCATCTACCCACATGGTACAATTAATAAAATCATATCAGTCTGCATGACTCTTCTAACCGTTTGCATACAAAAAATTAGAACACTAGGACATTCTTAACTAAAGTTATACCTTTAATTGTGTAGGCTTTGATCTGTGGGGCTTAAACAGTATATTTCCCCATCTGGAACTCAATTGTAGCAATCCAACTGCAGATGGAATTATCCAATTGACCTAAATTGACACTAACCACATCAGACATTGTTGCAATTTCGGAACCACTTCACTAACCGCAAGTCAAGTATCCACTTGACTCTGTGGTTAAGGCAGTGTTACAAGGTTGTATCCTTCACTGCTTATCACAATCACAGGCACCCTTCTCCAATTAACCCCTTAAAACCCTGTTACGCACATCCATCTTGCTCGTAGAGAACACAGCCCGGCGTTCTTCCAATTTGGCTGTTAACCGGTCTCTCCACTCAGCCAATAGGGTCGAGTCTCCGAAGTCGAAGGTCAGCTTGGCTGGCTGCTCGGACACCGTGGCAGCATTCACCTGAGGCATTGTCTCTACTGGGGTGATGGGGTATATGCAGCCCAATTTTCGTCCTTGATCGAAAGCCATGGGGTACGGAGAGATATTTTGGACAAATATGTAAATTCGGGGAGGCATCTCAGAAGTCCATTCCCGTACTTCTGGTATTAACTTGTAGCCTCGCTGGGCATCTTCCTCCGGCGTGCTTTCCAGGGAGAAGAGGTGGTTGGCCTCGTCTCGATCAGGGTAGCAGCACAATGCGACCATGGGCTTCACTCCCCCTGGTGGAATCTCTGTTATATCTGCTCGCCGGTTGAAGAGAACTCCATGATGGTCTAAAGCAGATATTTTGCAACACTCTTCCAACAGGATGGGATGGAGGTTTAGGCTACTCAGAGGTAGTTCACCGACTTCTTGTAGGTAGGCCCTGATTATTGTCCATACTATATCAGTGTTAGTTCCCAGGATAATCGGGTACTTGGGCTGCTCTAGGGGCTCGGGACACACTAGGCCCTCCACATCCATAGGGTGCGACTTGCCTGTGTTCAACTCAATTATCTCCAGACGAACATTCACAATCCTGTGAATGGGGTAGTCCTCATTACTCAGCCCCCTCACTTTCATGTGCTCCACCGATTGCATGGGACGGTGTTGTAGGTGTTGGTTATAGAAACCTCGATACACGATGGTCACTTGGGACCCAGTGTCCAACAACGCTGATGAGTATACACCATCCATAACGATGCGTATGATAACGGCTGGTCCTACCCGACTGTAAGCGTCCAATAGTGGGGTTCCATCGTGGGGCTTTGCTTAAGAGGGTCATCAGAGGGCGGGGAAGTGGTCTCGTCCGATGGGGCAGAGGCTTCGGCGGTATAAACCGCGCAAATCATTGCGTTAGGGTGGAAATTCTTAATTGGAGTTATTTGTTTTGTTCTTCTTTGGGGCATTCATAGGCGGTGTCCCTTCCGACCACAGCTGTTGCAGATAAGGTCCCTGAGGGCGGTGCGGCCTTTATAGGTAGGAGATACCCTCTCGGCCGGTTTGGACTTGGCGGCCGATGATTTTGATTGAGTGTTCTCCTCTATTCTATATGCCTCCTTAACCTTTGGAGTGGATGTTCCCTTGGGTTCACCCTTGAGTGGTCCTTTACCCTTCTTAGGGTCATGGAAGTGCAGCTGAACTTCATGCTTCCTGATATGCCGCATTAAGTCCAGGTAGCTGGGAAGCACTGTGGTAGCTGCAGCGGCTCGCATCACCAGGGCTATTGGGTGGGAAGGTAGTGATCCCTTCAATAGTTGCTTGAACCGGTACCGGTCTATTTCTGTAGCCGAAATAATTCCCTTGGCAAGGAGTGTTTCCAAGTATAGCTAGAGCCTGCGGTTCAATCAGCCTCTGTCGCTTAACGGCTTCCGAACACGACCACTCGTCTAGCACTTGGAGAGCATGTTCCCTCCAAGTCTCAAACCCTTCTTCTTCTAAGGCAGGCCTGCACAACATGCGGCCCGCCTGGCCTCTCTGTGCGGCCCGCGATGACTCCGGCTGGGCGCCAGTTAATTAAATAAATTAAAAAAAAACGTTTAAAAAAAATAGCGGCGATTCATCCCCCCCCTCCTCCCCTCCCTCCCTCTCTCCCAGCCCCCGGGTTTTGCGGTGCGCGGGGGCAGCAGCAGCATGAGGAGGATGCGGCAGCCGTGTGTTTTTTTTTTTCTTCAATAGCAGGATGCCGGGGAGGTCAGAGCATGCCGGGGGTGGGGCTTAGTACCGGGCAGAGGATGTGCTGATCTAAGTTTGTGTGTGTGTGTGTCTGGTGGGAGGGTGGGTGTGAAAAACGGGCTGGTGGGGGGGGGTGGGTTATGAAAAACGGGCTGGTGGGGGGGTGGGCTGCTGACATGTGAGGGGGGGTGGGCTGCTGACATGTGAGGGGGGGGTGGGCTGCTGACATGAGGGGGGGGGGCTACTGACATGTGAGGGGGGGTGGGCTGCTGACATGTGAGGGGGGTGGGCTGCTGACATGGCAGGGGTGGGGGAGTGATGTGAGGTGCAGGGGGGGAGAGAGTGATGTGAGTTGCAGGGGGAGGGTGTGATGTGAGTTGCAGGGGGGGAGAGAGTGTCATATTGAGGGGAGGGGGAGAGTCATATTGAGGGGAGGGGGAGTGTGTCATATTGAGGGGAGGGGGAGAGAGTCATATTGAGAGGAGGAGAGAGTGTCATTTAGGGGAGGGGAGAGAGTGTCATATTGAGGGAAGAGAGACATGGGGGGGATGCTGATTTGTGTGGGGGGGGTGCTGACTTGGGGGGGAGCTGCTGACATGGAATGTGCTGGGGGGATGTGGAGGGGGGTATTGTATGTTTTGATATAGAGGGGGGTATTGTGTGTTTGATGTGGAGGGGGGTATTGTGTGGGTGAGGGGGAGAGATGGGGGTATGAGAGATAGATGGGGAGTATTGTAAAGGTTGATAGTGAGGGGTTCTGGGGGAGATATAATGATGATGAGAGGTGCTGGAGGAGAGATGATGATGATGAGGATGAGGATTTAACTCGTGCGGCCCAAAAATTTTTTTCCTTGCAGCAGTTCGGCCCTTCTCACTTTACGAGTTGGGCAGGCCTGTCCTAAGGGCTTTGGCACTATCCCGGAGAAGACCATGAACTTCCGGTAATTCTGAGCCTGAGAGGACATTGTGAGAGCGTCAACTAGTTGGGGGTAGAGTTACACCCAAGCCGGAGCCGCCCGTTGATATGTGACTGTGATAGTCCTTCCTCGGGGTGGAAGTTGATGCTGGTTGTGGAGTTTCAGTTCTGGGGGGTATCTCTAGTGAGGCACTGGAAGTAAATGCCACCAGGGGCATGGGTGAACTTACTACCGAAGTATTGCTCCTCCACGGGGTGTAAGAGGTACTTAAGAGCTCGGCCCAGTAGGGTACCCCAGCGATGGGTCCGGGAGTAGAAGTCAAGGGTAGGGTGGCCACAGCTGGGAATATCACTGGGCAGCCCGTAGCTGGAGCGTTTGGTAAATACAGATCCTTTGGAGCCCCTTCTTCACATATGTCATGGTCGGCAACCACTAGAAATTATGGTCCGCCGGTGCATAGTGTCATACTTTCTCCCCAACACCCATGCTTGGCTAGACCTGGGAGTTGGCGGAGGTATTGGCAAAGTTTGTGCGCGGGGGTAGTGGAGGGAATGTCTCCCACTGCGATCACATGGTGGGGGCTCACGTGCAGTCCAAATGCCCAGTTGCAGACCTCTTGTTTAGATGGTACAAACATGGCATTCAGGTCTCAGTAATTTAACTGCTGCATAGGACACCCCAGGTCTGAGAATCTCAGCAGCGCCTCCAAATGTAGCGCACTTTCCCCCACCCCCTTGGAGAATGTGTGGCTATGGTGTGTGGTGCAATACCTGTGGCTCACAGGAGGTCTGAGCCTCCGCTGCAGGGAGCCTGGGGTGTAACTGGTACGATGTTCTTCAGTGCCTCCACCTGTAATGGATTCTACTGTGTGGAATTATCTGTTACAGGACCTATATACATTTACTTATACAATAAGCCCACACAATGGGTAAAACATAAAATAACAACTTTACTACAGAACGATAATATGGTTACTGGTTACAGCCTACCCACCAGGAATCACACGGCCGTAACCACCCACCCAGTGTACCACACACTTATTCAAAGTCTCCACTGTACCAGATGGTGCCCTCGGGCACCCAACCACTCTAGTGTCCACAAGGATATTGTGAGGATTCGCCATTCTGGCGGTTCTGTCCCCTTAACCCTCACCTGTCCATCAGGATTCAGAGGCGCTCAAAGAGGGCATGTCAGCGGTGGTTCTCATACGTGGGGCGCGAGCAGTGCGCTGGCTTCGTCTGTCTCCGCGGTTCCCGTGTCCAGGGTGCGTTCTCCCCCCAGCGGCCGACTCGGCCCCCACTCTGACGTGGGAGGTACGCGGCACAGCGGTCCCACACGTCCCTCCCTTCTCTCCTCGGGGAGAAGAGGTAAAGAGGCGCTGGTAGCGGGAGTCCCCGCAGCGCGGGTCCTTACACTTGTTCAGTCTTTTTCTAATTGTACTGTCATGAACTTTAACATTTAACATGCTAACTGAGGCCTGTAGAGTCTGAAATGTAACTCTTGGGTTTTTTACAATTTCTCTGAGCATTGCACGGTCAGACCTTGGGGTGAATTTGCTGGGACGTCCACTCCTGGGAAGATGCAACTGTCTTGAATGTTTTCCACCTTTGAATAATCTTTCTCACTGTAGAATGATGGACTTTAAATTGTTTGGAAATGGCCTTATAACCCTTCCCAGATTGATGGGCAGCAAGAATTGCTTCTCTTAAGATTAATGCTGAAGTCTTTCCTCCTTGGCATTGTGTTAACACACACCTGAATGCTCCAGACCAGCAAACTGCTAAAACTGTGGCTTTTATAGTGGTGGTCACACTTGCTGATGATCAATTAATCAAGGGCATTTGATTAGCAGCACCCGTCTGCTACTTCGCATCTTAATTTCTTAAGCAGTAAGGGTGTACTTAATTTTTCACACTTAGTTTTTCACACATAACTTCTCCATTTTGGCTTTATTTTTGTTTAAATAAATCATAACACGATGTAATATGTCATGTGTTGTTGTTCATCTGAGGTTGTATTTACCTAATTTTTAGACCTGCTAAGTCACACAACTGTGTGTGTGTGTGTGTATGTATGTATAATATATTATATAATATATAATATAATATATATATATATATATATATATATATTTCTCAAACCGTTGTATGCCTGTCTGTCCGTCCTGTGTCTCCCTGCCCTAGGGGCAATCATATTGGACCTTTGGCCCGTCACTCCGCCTCAGGCCAATGAGATGGTTCCCTTGGCCCCCCGCCCCTGCACATCTCTCATTGGCCTGAGGTGGAGTGACGGGCCAAAAGCCGCCACCTCCCGCCCTGGTAAGTCAGTACAAAATGCTGCCTCACACCACTGCGCTTCCCGCCTCAACTTATGGCACCAGTAACTCACCTATTTCAGGCGCGCAAACTCGCGCCTCAGGCCAGGACCCAGGCCCACACATGGCGCTTCCTGCCACCACCTGCACGCGCCTCCATCAGCCGGACGACACATCGGGGGACCAAGCGGTCGCCGGGGGGGGGGGGGAAGCGGCCGAGCCATCGGGGAACGGGGAGGGGTCGAAGAGCGAGCCCCGAGCCATCGGGGAACCAAGAAGGGGGAGCGGCCAGCCGCCGAGCCAGCGGGGGAACGGACTCCCGGACGGGGATACATAAATTATGACAATACATATGCCCTCTGCTCTCCAACCCCACTCCCCTTTCCCCCCCCACTCCCCTTTCCCCCCCCCACTCCCCTTTCCCCCCCCCCCCACTCCCCTTTCCCCCCCACTCCCCTTTCCCCCCCCACTCCCCTTTCCCCCCCACTCCCCTTTCCCCCCCCATTCCCCTTTCCCCCCCCACTCCCCTTCCCCCCCACTCCCCTTTTCCCCCCCACTCCCTTTCCTCCCCCTCCACTCCCCTTTCCCCCCCCACTCCCCTTTCCTCCCCCCACTCCCCTTTCCCCCCACACTCCACTTTCCCCCCACCACTCCACTTTCCCCCCTCCTTCCCTTTCTCCCCCCCTCCTCCCCTTCCCCCTTTCCCCTCCTCCCCTTTCCCCCCTCCTCCCCTTCCCCCCCCTCCGGTCCTCTTTCCCCCCCCTTCTGCTCCCTTTTCCCCCCCTCTCTCCCCTTTTCCCCCCCCCTCCACCACTTCCCCCCCCTCCTACCCTTCCTCCCCTTTCCCCCCTCCACTTTCCCCCCTCCTCCCTTTCCCCCCCCCCTCCACCACTTCCCCCCCTCCTACCCTTCCCCCCCCTCCTCCCCTTTCCCCCCTTTCCCCCACCTCCCCTTCCCCCCACCTCCTCCCCTTTCGCCCCCCTCCCCTTCCTCCCTTTCCTCCCCTCCACCCCTCCCACCCCCTTCCACCCTCCAACCCTTCCACCCTTTCCACCCCTTCCCCCTCCTCCACCCCTTCCCATCCCTCCCCTCCTCCCCTTCCCGCCATCCTTTGCCTTCCTGCCCGCCTTCCCGCCACCCCACTCCCGCCTTCCCGCCTCTGCTTTCGCGCCCACCCGCCATTGCCTTTCACCCGCCTTACTCCGGCCACCTCTGCCTTTCACCCACTGCCTCACAGCCGCTGCACGCACTCAACAGACACCTGTCACACTCGACACATACCTGCCGCCACACACACCTGCTGCCTCCCGCCCCTACGCACCGACATCACTGACCCACCGCCTCACACCCTAGCAGGACCCCCACTCACAGACAGCACTCACAACCCACGCGCCAACCGCCGCCTCACACCCTAGCAGGACACTCCTCACATTTTTACATCTGTTATGTCACCAAAATATACATTGTACTGTGGTGTGTTTACAATAAACCATTTTTAAACAACATCGTATTACATTTTATTCCATATTTCTTTTCAACATTATTATCCAACCTTTACAACAAATAGTCACCTATTGTTCCACGATTTATAAATAATACTACCTATTACGCATTTACATCCCGGGCAACGCCGTGTCTCTCAGCTAGTGTATATATATATATATATATATATATATATATACATGTAGAGGTATCAGTACCGTGTTAGCCGAGCTTCAATAATCAAAAAATAAATAGATGATACCGTTCTGTGGCTAACGAAATGCTTTTATTTGTGCGAGCTTTCGAGATACACTGAT
>NW_027455756.1:0-31248 GCF_040206685.1 Ascaphus truei
ACACACACACACACACACACACACACACACACACACACACACACACACACACACACACACACACACACACACACACACACACCCTGCAGCCCGTTGCTCTGTAGTTGCAATGCCGGCAGGCTGCAGCCCCATTGGATGGGAGCGGTCACGTGACCGCTCCTCCGCTTCCCCTCTGAGGTTTTTTTTTATTTTTTTTTTATTTTTTTTAAATGAACTAGCAGCCCTTGTTCCCCGCTGCTGGCGGCCCTGATCGCGACGCCCCTCTAGCCAAGCCGGGGCGCACACTTTGGGAAACACTGATTTAGGGGCTTGTAGTGTTAAAAAATAAATTTATAAACACTCAGGCAGTGGTATCATGCAGTAGACAATTACATTTTTTAATTGCAGCCATGCATAGTAATTTGTTTATAAATATCCCTAATAAACGAGTATCACCCACATCTAAGGGCAAGCTAATGCAGAACTAATTTGTTAAACAGCATGAAACAGATCACATTTTTCATGACAAGTATTAACAGTTCACATTGTAACCAGAGAGTAATCGGGTTCTTTATAAAATGTTATGCAATTAATTGGTGAACTGTATTGTTTTAGCATTCTTACAAGTAAAGTAAAACATATGCCTGCTCCCTGAGAACATGCTTATTGCAAATAGTTTCTCCTGCTTTAATCCTTGTGGGTTTTGTTACTGCTGTATTTTTTGTTTAGCCATATGAGAAATGTTGTTCCGTTTTTTTTTCTCTGTCCATGACCTTGTGTTTTGTACAGTTTATTTTATTACAGTGATGTCAGATTGTAGCAAAGGAATGCTTTGCTTTGTTATGATGTATACTTTGTGTTTTTGTATCCATTTACTTTGCCACAGGAGGATTTTGACTTGGAGGAAACTACCTATGAACTTTGCTATAATACTGCCTGCACTTTTATAGGTCAAGGCAAGCTGAGTGAGGCAATGCAAAAGCTGCAAGAAGCTGAAGGTAAGGATATGACATATTTTTCAATGTATCTCTTCTTTTTTTTATTTATTTATTTATATTTTTGAGTACTTAATTCTAACCAAAAGTGCAGATCTGTATTGCTTCAAATTTTTCCAAGTTTTCCAAGTTACAATTTGAATGCATATACAAGGGAAAAGGTTACTTGCATTGCAATAGTATGTGTAAAGTTGTGGACATTAAGCACAAGTTATTGTTTTGGAAGGGACAGCTACATTTATTTTATATCCCACCGTTCTTATCTAGTCCTTACAACCTTTTCAATGCTATAATATGTTAGGGGGAAGGGGCGGGAAGCTCTTGCTACAGTGTGTGTGGTTGAAATGGTTCTTGGAGGAGCAGGGTATACAGAGTAAACTGGTACTTGCAAAGGCAAGAAAAGAGCTGCTTTGAAACAGCACTCAGATCAAAAAGTATGTGAAGTGGTGTAGTAGTAAAAACTTGACCTTTATTATGAATCCAGATATCAAAAATATCAGACAAGCAATGACATTTAGACAACACTAAAAATAAAGTACGAATCCCAAAAGAACCCTGCTAAGACTTAGGTGATAACCATTATGGTAAGTGGGGAAAATACCTAGGTTTAGCTGTATGGGTTCTGTAGGGGTAAATACTGTGTCACGGGAGACCAAGCATTTACACCTTTTATTCTGGGATCATATCACTGAGCAAAACCAAATGATAAAACAAATTGTAATTTCCATTGAAACAGATGTACACACAGTGGACTTTCCTAGCTTCTACAGTACATAAAACAAAGTTTGTTGTTGACGGGACTAAGCCAGAAAAGTCCTGGAACTCAAATCGGCTTGAAGTTCCTGACGCCACCGCTGTATCCGCTCCGGAGACACCGAAATCCCTTGACCGGGAGATAGCACCAAATGTCCTGGTACTCTTTTCGGCTTGTGGTTCCAGACGGCGACGGCTTCGTTCTCTCCTCAGAACTTGGCCCCCGAAAAGTGGGACTTTCTTGCCTTGAAATTTCTGAAGCCGAATCGCGTCTATTTCTTCAAGAGCATCTTTTGAGTATTTCAAATTTGCTGCTGCTGTCTTGGCGCTCAAACCTTAGATCAGGCCTGCACAACTCTAGTCCTCGAGGGCCGCAAACTGGCCAGATTTCAGGATATCCCTAGTTCAGCACATGTGGCTCATTCATACTGAGCCACTAATTGAGCCAGCAGTGCTGAAGTAGGGATATCCTGAAACCTGGCCTATTTGTGGCCCTCGAGGACTGGAGTTGTGCAGGCCTGCCTTAGAGAATCTCAACACCGGATTGGCTGCAGGGTTTCTTATACGTAGTATTTTGGAGTTCATTCGCAAAATACTACAGCCAATCCCTGCGTGGGAACGTTAGAACCAGCTAATCGGATACCTACCAGTCTTTTGAAGCAAGCAGATTTTCTGAACGAAACAAGGGCATGCAGAAGCCACCCGCTGGGCTAGTTGTCTCCAAGTCTGAGAAGGCGAATACTAGCCGGAACGGCTTGTATTGATCCCAGGAAGTGGCATCTGTGGCTTTCAAATTCGGATCTCGAGTAGACACAGCGGCACCACAGTTTGGTAGCCACCTGGCTCACTCAGAATACCGGCTTTAAAAAGCCCCAGCTTATTTTACAGTGCATAATACATTTTAAACATACCCGTTTAATAAAATATACTTGCACTTTTATCCTGCCTAAGTCTTTTCCTTATGAGGGGTAGAATGGAGCTCTCTACTTTAATTCCCATTAGCCATATCCCTCATACTGCAAACCTGACTTAGACTTCATAGCATTCTGGGCTATTACACATATATGAAACATAAAATATATATTTTTCTTTTACGTCCCAAAGTAGAATGAAAAGATGCTTCGGTTCATTCCCAGAGCTGTAGCTCATTCCCTTAAGAAAAACCAAACTGTTAGAATTAAAAAAAAAAAACGCTTGGGTGCATTCTCAGAGCTTTATCTCCTTCCTTTACTGAAAATAGGATTTAGGTTTCATAAAAATTCTCGCAACTACATGTATGGTTGGAGTAACCCCCAGAACCTCGATACTGCTTCAGAGGAATCTGGGCATATACTGTACTGGGTGACCCTCACCAACTTAGGAACCCCTTACTATACCTGGGATACACGTATCCGTATGCCCCCATTTATCTTACTTGTCTGTGCTGAAGCCGGGAAACCTGGCGGTGAGTTGCCTAACTGTTTTCAAAGGAGGATTTTGACCGGGGTGATGTGTCTATATGTCCCCGGGAATCTGACCTGATTCCCGGATACATTTTTTGGGGTGGCCAGCAACTCTGGACCCCGGCTACGTAGACACAATCTGACAACACTTTTTTTTACTGCAAAATCCCCCTTTGAAACTCATAGCTTCTCATTCTCCACCGGTTAGCACTCCTGGAAAGGTAAAAAAAACACACAAATTCTTTGTTATACAATCATATGCATTTCATGTAGGACAGACTGGTTCAAGAGCTGACACGCTAAACCCCAAATGTGGATCAGAGGTGGCCAGCCGGGCATAATACCTTTATCAATGGCCTGGTTACCCCCGCGCTGTCACATACTGATCTTGAGTTTACTACCAACACTCGTCACTTTAGGGAGACAATCCGACTGAGATATGGAGGGACAGAGTATTTTAATAAATAAAATCCGTTTGTAAATGGCGCTTGTTTCTGAGACCATTGATATTCCACATATAGAGAGGTTCAGCAGTGAGATTAGTCGCTCAACGAGCGTTTTGTACAGCTTCTCTGATCTCCACGGGTCTCGATGCGCTGGAAATACAGCTGACATACATACATACATACATACATTTATGTATGTATGTATACACACACACACACACACACACACACACACACACACACACTGTTCGACAAATGCACCTCCCCGAACGCCCGAGGCGAGTGCATTTAACCACCTGCCTAGTGCCGCTGCTGTGCTGCGGCACATTTCAGAATGCCAGGACGCGATCAAGCGGGTCACCTAGCAACGTGGGACGCCGGAAGAATAGCCAGCCGCAGACATCCCCTGGAGGCACTGCAGTGACGTTACGCCACGCACCCACATACAGGCACTCTCTCCCGCACTTTAAGGATCTCCTAGCACCTGCCGGGACCAGAGGCGGGGAGAGGCCTGGAGATTGTGGCTGGATGTGTCTGCGGAGCGGCGCAGTGTGGCTGGAGGAAGTTGCTGCTGCCTCCGTGTGTATTGTGGGCGAGGCAGACGGAGGGAGCCCCCCAGGCTGGATTCCCTCACTCTCATGGCAGGTAAGAGAGGGGGGGGGGGGAGAGAGGGAGATGCAGCATACCACTCCAGTGAGCCGGCTTCAGCCTTAAGAGCAGCCGTGCCGGTCATTGCTATATTTCATCTTCTGTCGGGACTGCTGATAAGAGGGAGAGAGAGGAATTTGAGAGGGCGGACACTCGCTCTTTCAGAGGGGAGGGGGTTGGTGTCTGTGTGTGTGTGTGTTAGGCCTCGGGCATCATCAGCGCTGAGGCGCGCTCTCGCTTACCAGTGAGACCCTGCAGCCGCAATGAGAGTGGCTTTAGCAGAGGCTCGCACACGCTTCCGCAAGCGTGCGGAAGCATAGGACTTATGAAATTTTTAGATTCAAGCTCTCCCGGGAGCACAGCGCCGGTCACGTGAGCGGTTCGCCCAATGGCGAACCAGCCCCGTGACGTCACTGTCCCGCCCCCCGACATGACCCCGGACGGCGTGCAAACCAAGGCCAGGGAAAGCACCCGCTTTTCCTCAGCCTCAGCGCGCCTCCACACAGCTGCTGCAACCCTGGACGCAGCCTAAGTGGGAGAGAGAGAGAGAGAGTGTGTGTGTAAGTGGGAGAGTGTGTGTGTGTTTCTCGCCCCCTGTCTCGCACACCACCCACACCACACACCACACACCACACACACAGAGTTGTCTACAATGTAATGTGGTTTTCTGTTCCATGTCTTATCATTATTCTGTAGGCGTAGAAGTCCATAGCTGAAACAGTTTTCTTAGTGTGTGCTTGAGAAGCTGGGTCTACTTGCATGATGTTAAAGTGATATCCATCGTCACCGTGACAAAATATGAGAGGGTATTTAAGTGCATCATATGAGCGATGTGTTTCATAAATGCGTTGAAGAGAAGTTGTGCGCCTTTGAAGAATTATGTCTCTTTTATCAAATTGTTGGCCAGCTATTACAAAAGCGACTTCGTTTACTTGAGGAGCATTAAAGCGACTCTCCTGTTCACCCACTGGTGTTTTGTCAGCTCTGATAACGACTTTATATTCATCAGTTGGCATGCGTTCTAGTGATGTTTTGAAGGTGTTAATTAGATGATTATGTTGATGTAACTTTTGTTGTAAGCATAGAACAATGTCACGTCTTATGTTTGGTATATAATGACGTCGCTGATCGGCTTCTTGTGTTGTTCATCACCCATGAAGTAAATTTGTAAAAATTTTGGATTCTCATTTGGCAATGGAAGTAGAGATCCTGCTCTGTGGTAAACTTGACCTTGTGTCACGGTAACTTATGACAGGTTATAATATTCACCAAATAACTGGGTTGAACTGAGCACGACTTTAGATATAATAAAGTATATTTATTCCTTAGGTGAACACAGCAGATAGTACAAATAACAAACAAGAAGGTAACACTTACTTAGGGGATTGGAATGAAGAAGTAATCCATAGCAATTCTCCAGCAATCAGACATCAATCAGTTGGTAAAAAGACATTGAATATAGGCTGACACCAGTTTATATATCTTTTCAGCCCTATCCTTACTATTGAGTGCAGGCTATTGGAGAACAATTACCTGCACCCAATCTCTAACGTGGGAACATTGTTAACCCATCCCCCCCAGCTAGATGGCACATGCGTACTGGGGCCCTGGGGGTCTCATTTCTGTAGCCCCACACCCAAGTCAGGGGCGCCGGACAGTCTACCAGATGGGGTATCTGGTCAGGATACTCTTTGTTTGTAGGTGTGAGTTGTAGCACCTACAAACCACTCAAGCCCTGCACTTCTCCGCCCTAATGTAAACAGCTAGGGAGGCTGAGCCTTTGATCAGGGGGTCTGTTTGTAGACATTAGGTCGCCCCCTGACCATTTGCATTCCTCAGTGTGCAGGAATCTTCGCAGGCTTTTGTCCCCGCTTTGAAACACAGTACAGGTTTTAATATAAAGACATATTAAAATAATCGGTTCGGTTGGGCCCAGCGGGTCAAAACGGGCCAGTCTTTCATGCCGGAAGTGACTCTCCATTGTGGCCAAGTTTCAGCCCGCTGCGACCTTCCAGACCGGAGTTACACAAAAACAAGTTAAAACTTTTATTTCTTTAGCACCGGATTCTCCACTTTAAAATAAATCTCGGTTTTTCACTCATTCACCATTGAAATCAACGGTCTCTGCCGCCATAGACTTTCAATGGGGAAATTCCGCCATTGGCACCTATGGGACTTCTCCGCCATAGCCGTTCAATGGGGAACTGCCGCCACTGATGTCTATGGGAAAACTTACTGATCTTTACCGTTGCCCATACTCCATCTGGTTGGTCGGAAATGGACCTGCAGTCATGCCGGAATAGTGACTGCATGCACCCCAAATCCCGGCCCTCTGGTCCCTCCAGAACCGGAGATATGGGCTTACACATTTCAGGGTTTCGGACTTTGCCGTTTTCTCACGCTGTTCTTTGCTCCGCCATTGAAGTCAATGGCGCGACCCTCTTAGAGCGCTCAACCCTTTACGGGAGTCCTGGATTCCCGGACCCGGTGGTGGTCGTGTGTGGGGAGGCCTAGGAGCAATAAGAATTTTATTTCCAGGTGCCCTAGAACCTAGGGTTCCCACGCCAATGGTCGGTGACCTTGACTGATAGTGATAAAGGCTCTTTTAAAAGACATTGTGTCCGCTTTTGCGGTCTGCGGTTTGGACGGCTGCCAACTTGTTCCTGGAGGTCGACGTCGAGGAATCCCCATTGAAGTTAATGGGCCCATTGACTTACAATGGGAAACCGCCGCTCCTCCTCTCGGACGCCACCTGCTGGTCTTCGTGGGAAACAGTCCAAAACCGCTGGATTCGCCATTGAAATGAATGGAGCTGCAATGGTGGCCTATGGGACCCTGCAAAATGGAGCCTGAAAAGGCGGGAACATTAAACAAAGGGCTATAATCACTTTCTAACTATTGACCCTTGTCCTCCCGGATGGATCCCAGTGTGTGTGGTGCAGACACTTTCATGGTGATAATACATTACAACAGGGGAACACACATTTTCTTGTTACAGCAAGGTAAAAACCACATTCCTTTACCGCAGTCCAGTTAACCCCTTGCCTCCCTGGTGAGGTCAGGGGGTGGCCATATGGGGTGCAACCCCTTTAATACCGGGCCAATCCCCCTCTCCCTCTACACCTTGTACTTTGAAAGTTGATTGAAATCCAAGTTGTTGAATGACAGATGTAGCACCAAAGGATGTCATTTGAAAACATGAGTTGTATTTGCGTATATTTTATAGGAAATGTTTTGATTCAGTTGTAGTTCCTGACATGTATGAAAGCAGTTGATTAGGTGTTTGTTGTATTGGCGGCAGTACAATTGTACTATTTCTACAGCACATTCCTGCAGATTTGTTAGGGAATTTTTTGGCTTGACAGTATCGACATATTGCGGTAATGTGTCCAATATTAACCTGTGGATGATTATCGTATTGTATGTGAGGTTCATAGTTGAAAGCGGCGCGTGTTAAATTTATATGTATTGCAGTGTGTGTTTGATGTTGTTGTGTTGTACTGTCATGTGTTTCTGTTTCTATTAGTGTTGATGTATTTTTTTGTTTACATTTATTAAGGTGTGTTTGATGTTGTTCTGTTGTCTCAGCCGCTCTTGATATTCTAGCGTGTTGTCGGTGTTTTTGACATGTTGTTTCATGTTGTTGTGTAGTCTGTGTTGCTCTTGATTTTCTATTTTGTTGTCTCTGTTTTTCAAGGCGTATTTCATATTGTTCTTTAGTTTCTTTTTGTCGTGAAGTCTTGCGACTTTCATTTCTTAGTGTTCGCTGTTGTGGTGTTTCTGTATCTCTTCTTACTTTTGCTCTGTCTCTCATTTGTTTTAGTCTTTGTTGATGCTTGTATTGTGTATTTGTTGTACAGGTTTGTTGTTGTTGTAATGTTGTTGCTGTTGATGGTTGTTGTGTGTCATATTGGTAATTGCATGTTTGTGATGTAGTGGCTGTTGTTGTCAGTAGTGGCTGTTGTTATCAGTGTAGTGTCATGGTATAGAGTTGTGTCTGTTGTTATGAGTGTACACTGGCGACACACTTTATTCGAGCTCGGCTAGTCCCACGAATTCGGGTATACCCGGGTGTATTGAGGTTTGTGACTGTTTTCTGCCCGAGTGCATTGAGTTATTTTCCGGCAGGGATTGAAGCATTTTATTCCCGTTGGCTGCAATACTGCACACTACATATATATATACTGCATTACAATTCATGAATTTATGCCATTTGGTAGACACGCGAAGCATTGCAGCCTATTAAATCCTAATCATTATCATTTAACAAATCAGCCGCCCATCAGCCAGGCATGAACCCAGGCTGGGAAGGCAAATGCAACGGGGCTTGTCAGAGGTGAGGAGCGGCGCATTCCAGGTATCTGCCAGGTACATACCGGGTATTTGCTCGAATAAAGTGTGTCGGTGCAGTAGATGTTTTAATCTTCCTAATTTTTTTTGGAGGCATGTTTTTTTATGTAGTGTAGAATGTGTGTAGAAACTTATGTTTCCTTTTATACAGTTTACAGATACGACCTTTTATGGAGATGGTAAGTCTGCTTGTGTATCAGATGCGACAGCTGCAGACTGTTCAAAGGCGTCAGTGTACAGTCCTGTAAAAGTGTGTGAAAAATTGTAGTTAGTGTTGGGCGGACAGGGAGATGTAAAGGTTAGTAAGAGTGGGGTAGGTAGTGAGAGGGATTGTGTTGTGCTAAGAGGTAGGTGTTTATATGTAAAAGTATGGTGTAGTGAGTGTGTATGTGCGGAATGTGGTGTGTGTGTGTGTGTGTGTGTGTATGTGTATATGTATATGGATGTAAAAAGTTTGTGTTGAAGGGGTATGGCATGAGTAACTGGAGGGTATATGTTGTTTATAATGTGTATGTTTAGGATGTGTAGTGTTTTGAGACGTAGATGTAAAAAAGTTACCTTGTATGAGTTAGGTGAAAATGTTGTTGTGTGAATTGTGAAACTGGGTTAAATGTATGTTTTATGTTACTTCTAAATAGTTGATTGGGGTGGAGAGTGTGTTATGGGTGGGTTGTGAAGAGTGTGTTAATGAACGGCATTAAAACAACATTTGAAGTGGTGTGCTTCAAAGAGGAGTGGAACACTGTTGAGTGTAGGAGAGGAGTGCTGGGTGTGTTAGAAAATAGGAGTTTTGTGTTGGTTGTTAAAACATAGGAGGGGGGTGTGTTGATTGAAAAAGGTAGTGTGTGGTGAAAAAGAGGAGGGTGTGTGTTGTTGAGAGGCATAGATGGATGTTACACACAATGAGCTTGTATGAGTTTAATGTTGGGTGTCTCATAAGTGGTACGTGTACATGTGAAAATGGTGTATGTTGTTTGACGTGTTAAATGTATTAGTTTTGTTTGTTGAAAGAAATGTATTTGGGGGGAGAGTGTGATAAGGGTGGGTTGTGATGAATGGGTTAAGAGATGTAGAGGACTGTAAGAGTGGTGAGTGGAGGAGGTGAGTGGTGGATGTGTTGTAAAATATGAGTGTGGTGTGAATTGTTTTGTGGATTGAAAAAGGAAGGGGGTTGTGTGTTGTGAAAAAGAGAAGCGTGTGAGTTGTGTTGTGAAAAAAGTATGTAGTTGTAGTGTGTTTAGACGTACATGGATGTAACACACTTACCTTATATAATTTGAATGTGCATTGTGTCATACGTGTGACGTGTTGATATGAAAAGGTTATTTGTTGTTGGACCTGTGAAAGTGTAGTAGTATTATTAGTTTTTCAAAAAAGTTTAAAAGTGCGGTAAGGGTGGGTTGTGAAGAGTGGTGTAATTGACGTAAAAAAACAAAGAGGGTTTCGGGTTATTAAAATAGGACTGCAAAAGTGTTGAGTGGAGTAGAGGAGGGGTGTTGTACGTTAAGAATAGGAGTGTAGTGGTGTTGTGTGTTAAAAAATAGGAGGGGGTGTTGTGGATGTAAAAAGGAGGGTGGGTGATGTGTGTTGAAAAAGAGGAGGGTGGGTTGTGTTGTGAAAAAGGTTGAGTGTTTAGTGATTGTAGATGTACATGGGTGTAAGAAACTTACCTTTTATGATTTTGATGGATTTGAAGAGTGGTGAGTGGAGGAGATGAGTTGTGGGTGTTGTCAAAACTTAAAAAAAGATGTGATATGTTTTCAAGGTCTGTGTATCAGATGTGGCAGCTGTAGACCGTCCAAAGTCGCCAGTGTAGAGGCCTGTGAAAGTGATATAAAAAGTTTAGTTAGGAATGGTGACACACGGAGATTAAAAGGTGAGTAAGAGGGGGGTAGGTAGTCACAGGGGTTGTGGTGATGTGAGTGTATAGGGGTACAATGTGTTTGTATGCGTACATGCATGTAAAAAGGTGTATGTTTGAAGTGCTGGGGTGGTGGTGAAAGAGTAGGGGGGGTGGGTGGTGTGAAAGTGTGTTTCGGGGGGTGGGGTGTGTTTGGTGAAAGAGTAGTAGCTGTGTGTTTTGTGGTGGTAAATAGGAGGGTGGATAAAGAGGAGGGCGTTAAAAATATAAGGTGTTTAAAAAGAGGTGGGGGTGAAGAGGAGGAGGAGGGTGGGTGGAAAAAGAGGAGTGTGGTAGTGGGTCACAAAAATGAGTGGTTGGGTGTGGTGAGTGGATGTGATATGGTGGTTTATGTGAGTTTTGAGTGTATGTTTGATTGTAGGCTTAAGTTACTTACCTAATAGATGTGAAATTTATGGAAGTGTTGATGTGAAAAAGTTATTTTGTACTGGAACCTGTGGAAGTATGTAACATGTATTATTTATGGAAGGATGATGTGTTGGTTGTGGGGTAGGTGGTGAAAAGAGGAGGTGTGTGGTGTTGGTGGTGTAAAAAGAGAAGTGGTGTGGGAAAAGAGGAGGGTGGTGGGAAATATTTGTGGAGGGTGTTGTTGTGAAAAAATAGGAGTAGGGGGGTAGGGGGTGGTGTGAAAAAGAGGATGAAGAGTGGGGTTAAAAATATGGGGGGAAAAAATCAGCGTCTGTGTATAAGATGCAATAGCTGTAGACGTCTAAAATGCGGCAATGGAGAGGCCTGTGAAAGTAGTAGAAAATTGTAATTAACGGTTGTGCGCACATGTAGATGTAAAGTTGAGTGAAATGGGTGTAGGTAGTCACAGGGGTAGTGTTTTTTATATAAGTAGTAGGTGTTTATATGTGAAATGATGATGTAATGATTGTGTAGGGGTACAATGTGTGGTGTGTTTGTTATGGATGTTAGAAGGTGTATGTTATGGTTAAGTGGAGGGTTAATTGTGTAGTGAATGTGTAAGGTTATGATGTGTTTTTGTTGTATGCATAGATGAATGTAACACACTTACCTTGTATGAGTAGAAAGTTGGGTGCGGCATATGTTAAAATGGTGATTTTTTTCTGTCCTGTGAAAGTGTGTAAAATTAATTAGTTATGGTTGTTGAAAATATATATTTGGGGTGTACAGTGTGGTAAGGGGGGTTATGCAAAGTGTAGTGGAAGAGTGGTGAGTGAAGGAAAAAGATTACGGGGTGTGGTGTATGAAAAAGACGATGGGTGGAGGTGTGGCAAAGAGGAGGAGGGGGGGTGTGGTGGGAAAGAGGAGTGGTTGTTGGGGGGTGGGGGGAGAAGAGTAGGGAGGTTGTGGGTGGGGAAAGAAGAAGGGTGGGTGGGGGGTTGGAAAAGAGGTGGGGTGGGGGGAAAGAGTAAGGGTGGGGGAGGGGGAAAGAGTAAGGGTGGGGGAGGGGGAAAGAGGAAGGGTGTGTGGGGAGGGGGAAAGAGGAAGGGTGTGTGTGGGGGGGGGGGAAGAGTAAGGGTGTGTGTGGGGGGGGGGGAGAGTAAGGGTGTGTGTGGGGGGGAAGAGTAAGGGTGTGGGGGGGGGTAGAGTAAGGGTGTGTGGGGGAGGGGGAAGAGTAAAGGTGTGGGGGGAGGGAAGAGGAAGGGTGTGTGGGGGGAAGAGGAAGGGTGGGGGGGGAAAGAGGAAGGGTGGGGGGGAAAGAGAAAGGGTGGGGGGGGGGGAGAGTAAGGGTGGGGGGGGAAAGAGGAAGGGTGGTTGGGGGGGAAGAGGAATGGTGGGTGGGGGTGATAGGGTAACATTGGTGTTAATTGGCACATAGTGTTAATTAAGAGGTATTTATTTGTAATATTTTTTTTGTGTGTGAAATAAGTAGTTTGGGGGGAGGTGTGAAATAGGGTGGGGGTGTGTGTGGAATAGGGTGGGGGTGTGTGTGAAATAGGGTGGGGGGGTGTGTGAAATAGGGTGGGGGGTGTGAAATAGGGTGGGGTTGTGTGTGAAATAGGGTGGGGGGGTGTAAAATAGGGTGTGGGGGTGTGTGTGAAATAGGGTGGGGGGTGTGTGAAATAGGGTGGGGGGGTGTGAAATAGGGTGGGGGGGTGTGAAATAGGGTGGGGGTGTGAAATAGGGTGTGGGGGGGTGTGTGAAATAGGGTGGGGGTGTGTGTGAAATAGGGTGGGGGGGTGTGAAATAGGATGGGGGTGTGTGAAATAGGGTGGGGGGGTGTGTGAAATAGGGTGGGGGGGTGTTTGAAATAGGGTGGGGGGGGTGTTTGAAATAGGGTGGGGGGGGTGTAGTAATAAATATTAGGGGGTGTGGTTGTGTGGGTGGTGAAACATTAGGGGTGGTGGATGTGTGAAAAGATGAGGGTGGGTATTGAAAAATAGTATAGGGTAACATTGGTGTTAATTGGCACATAGTGTTAAGTAAGAGGTAATTTGTTGTAGTAATTTATTTATTGTGTGAAATAAGTAGTGCGTCGACGTGACATGCGTGTTGTGAGGCTAAGGGGATGGAGAATGGTATTCGTCCGCGGAGCGCAGAGAGAGATGGCCGTGCGGAGCGCAGACGGAGATGGCGAGCCATGGTGATGGTAATGTATGTTGATGATGCGTGAATGAGGGTGAATGTATAAATGTAATGTGTGTGCTGAGCTTGGGTGAATGAAGCTAGATAGTGTGAACGTGAAGGGGTGAATGAAGATTGTGTAGGTGAAGTGTGTATGGTTTTTGAAGGAAAAGGAAATGAAGAGTTTTAACTTCACAGAGGATTGTGAATGTTGAAATGGAGGAAAATGTCATTTAATTATGTTATTATTAAGGGGCAAAATGTTTAATTGGCAAACCGGGACATCTTGTGAAGGCGGGCATTGTATTATGTGAATGTAAGGTAGGCTGGCCGCCATTCAATAATGTAAATTAAACATGTAAATTAGACATGTAAATTAGACATGTTGTGAAGGCGGGCATTTTATTATGTGAATGTAAGGTAGGCTGGCGGGCATTTTATTATGTGAATGTAAGGTAGGCTGGCGGGCATTTTATTATGTGAATGTAAGGTAGGCTGGCGGCCATTTTCTAATGTAAATTAAGGCTGTGTAGGTGAAGGTGGCTATTCGAGCGGCCATTTTGTAATCGCACTGCGTAGGGCCGCATGCCATTTTGTGTATGGTGATTTTGGTGAATGCGATTAGGGAGTGTGGGCCGGCTGTGTGTACGGTCCGGCCGGCCATGTGATTTGGAGAGTGCAGGCTATGGCGGCATGTTAAGCAAGCATCCGCGGCTACTGCAGCCTATGGCGGTCGTGTGTGTGAATCTGCGCGGCTACAGGGAGTGTCGGGCAGCCGTGTATGCTGTCCGGCCATGTGTTTTTTTAAGGCAGCAAGTTAAGGGAGAGTGCAGGGCTACAGGGAGTGTTGGGCGGGCGTGTGGCTACAGTGTAGGCCGGCCGTGTGTGCGGTACGGGCGGCCATAAGTTAAGGCGGCCATAAAGTGCGGGCTATGTGTACAAGGAGTGTCGGGCAGCCGTGTGTGCGGTCCGGCCGGGCGGAGGTGCATTTTTGTAAACTTAAGGGAGAACGCCGTTAATCTGTTTTTATTACATGAAGAAGCATGGTCTCAGGTGTGTGTGTACACAGGGGTGACAGTGAGTGTGTGTGTAGACAGGGGTGACAGTTTGAGATGGATGAAACTTACCAAGGGCCTCAGGTGTGTGTGTGTGTGTACACAGGGGTGACACTGAATGTGTGTGTATAGACAGGGGTGACAGTGTGAGATGACTGAAACTTACCAAGGACTCCGCAGGGGTTCTCTGGTGGTATGGTGTCAGTGAGAGTGTGCGACAGTGAAGTAGGTGTGTGTCAGTGATGTCACTCTACCTTTTGGCCAATGAGAGTCGTGTGGGAGGCTGACTATGGGCGGGCGGACACAGGGACCAATGTCTGTGTGTGTCACAGTGGAGCGTACCTCTTGGTCAATGAGTCGCGGTGGGGCGGGCAGACCCACGGACCAATCAGATTCACCACATCTAGCACCAACCTCACAAAATTCAATTTTATGTATTAAGATACATACACGTGTGTGTGCGTATATATATAAACACACACACACGTGTATATGTAGAAAAAACAAAGTGCTATACACACACAAAAATGAGCACCTAATAGAAAACTCTATTTGGTAACAAACAATATAAAATAAACCAAGGATTGTTACAAGTCCAGTCCTGCAGATATGTAATGGAATGACGTGAATATGCAGTTCACATATGTAATGTGATTTATATAAAGCCAAACTCAGGTAAGTTGTCAGGGGGCTGTTGTTTTCAGAGAGAATCACTCCCCTGAAAGAAATCTGTATAAAAGGGGAATAGGAGACAGCACACACCATAATGCACAGTGCATTATAATAGATGATAGGATTTATTTAATATAAAATTGAGTGGTAGACAATTCCCACATACAAGATAATAAAAATGCAGATTCACTTAAAGGTACCTTTTAAGAAAGCAAGCAGCGGTGCAGCTCTGACCACCGCCAGCCAAGGGAATCTCCAGATTGCAAATAGATACCCCCTGCCTGTACGTGAGCCGCTAGAGGAAGCGAGAGTCCTCCGATGCAGGCACCAACAGCAACCACAACTCGATGGAAACCGCAGGCACAATGTAGTGATGCAACTCCGACCCTCCTCTCCGCCTTCCCCACTCAACCAGATGACTCGACACCTCGCTACTCCCACCTTCCCTTTCGATGTATTGTATTGTATGTCTTTATTTGTATAGCGCCATTAATGTACATAGCGCTTCACAGTAGTAATACACATGGTAATCATATAAATAGCAAATAATAAACAGATATAAATAACAGGTCATGGGAATAAGTGCTTCAGACAAACGTAACATTTAGGAAGATGAGTCCCTGCCCCGAGTAGCTTACAATCTAATTGGTATGTAGGAGGAACTTACAGAAACAGTAGGAGGGCATTTTGGTAAGTGCTTCTGCAGGGGGCCAAGCTTTATGTATCGTGTCTAGTAATATCTACGGTGCTATTCATATGCTTCTTTAATCAAGTGTGCCTTAAGGTGGATAGTGGGTGCTAGCCGAATATCGAGGGGAAGGGCATGCCATAGGTACGGGGCAGTCAGTGAGAAAGAAAGGTTTAAGGCGGGAGAGGGCTTTAGATACAAAGGGGGTAGAGAGAAGACATCCTTGAGCAGAACGCAAGAATCGGGATGGTGCATAGCGAGAAATTAGGGCCAAGATGTAAGTAGGGGCAGAAGAGTGTAAAACTTTAAAAGTGAGGAGGAGAATTGCATGTGTGATACGGGATTTGATAGGAAGCCATGAGAGTGATTTGAGCTGGGGAGACGCTGAGACAGATTTAGGAAAGAGTAGAGTGATTCTGGCAGCAGCGTTTAGGATAGATTGTAGGGGAGACAGGTGAGAGGCAGGATGGCCGGACAGCAGGAGGTTACAGTAGTCAAGACGGGAGAGAATGAGGGCCTGAGTCAGTTTTAGCAGTTGAGCAACAGAGGAAAGGGCGAATCTTTGTAATATTACGGAGGAAAAAGCAACCGGTTTTAGAGACGGTTTGAATGTGAGAGAGGAGTCAAGTGTGAACCTTAGGCAGCATGTTTGGGCTACTGGGTGAATGATGGTACTTCCAACAGTAATGTGGAAGTAGGTAGTAAGGCTCCACCAACTTTATGAAGACATCTTGGCTAATCGAATTACCAGGACTGCCTCCATAGAGATGAATTACACACATTTTTACAGGAAAATACATTTCTAAAACTTGGGCTTGACAACTTGGATTCTACAACTTGGTTTTAAAACATGCTCCTGCACTGTGTTATAAAATGTGGTTGCAGAACTTGCTGGCTGGGCAATGATGATACATAGGGTTATTTTACTACTAAAATACACTGTCTTTATAGTGTACATAGACACGTACCTGCAAAACATGCACGATTCACGGGTACAATTATAGTACACTACCGGTAGAACCGGTCAGCAACACTTTATACACATTTGAACCCTTTTTGCCTCCCCCAACACCCACCCTTAAACTACTGTTCCCAAAGTCCCGGTTTCCAATAAGGTGTCTAACACACAGGACATACCCAGCTTATGAGCTCACAGGGGCAGCTAAGGAAACATGGCTTAAACGGGATACAGTAAAAACACTTTTCCGGCCCTATGGATTTACATGGACAGTCCATTACACCCGGTTTTAGAGACAGCTTCACCTTTATTATGAAGAGCAGCTACCCCTACTGTCACAATATAGTTCTGGTGTTAGAGCTTGCTAGGTTTGTGTGTTTTATATATAAATTTTATGGATATTTAGATGTGGTAGCCCTACATCCAATTGATTGATAACATTTAATTGGTCAACTATATGGAAACTTTGAAAACCCTTTATCTAGACCATGAGGGCAGTATACCTGCACACTAGAGCCTTGTTCCTTGTAACTGTTTGGTGTGGTCACTTCAGAAATCGTGGAACATCTGTTTTAACAGATGGATGCTTTTAAACACTACGAACTTGGCTTAAATGCTTCTTGCATTGCAACCGTTACAGGAGCAATTGGTTTTCTGCAGTACCCTGCTTTTAATAATGCATGAATGTAATTTTTTTTCTCCTTTAGAACTTTGCAGACAGACTATTTCAGAGGACACAGTGAGTATGTTTTGGCATGTAGCAGGTTTATGTTCCACAATTTCACAAGACCTGATGAGAAATATTGCAGACAAAAAATAGCTCTCCCAACAATTTTTCTGTTGCATGTGAACTGTTTCATCTTGTAATACCCTACTATTTTTTTTTTTTTTTTTGAGTATTTGTTGTCTCCGTTTCTCATGTTGTGATTTTTTTTTCTTTTTTTTTCCCAAACTTTTTTATTGGGTAGATACACAGTTACATATATGCAATTGTCAACATTTACATCCCAACATATTACACCATTTTCAAATTTTGTGGAAGAGAGGCAAGGAAACTTGCCCATGAGGAGCACTTCCCAAGAGGGGGAAGCTTAGTATAGTACCGAAGAAGGAGAAGAACAGGTGTGGGGGGGGGGGGGGGGAGGAAAAGAGGGGGCGGGGAGGGGCGGGAGAGTGTATCTTCTTCTGGGCGGCCTGCGTCCCAGTTTATTAGGGTAGTAGTCCTTTATGAAGGGGATTCCTGTTTCGACCCTGGAAGGGGACCCTAGTCCTGTAATGTCATCCACGGTTCCCACACCCTTTCGAATGGTTTAGTTTTTTGCTTTAGGTAGGCTGTAAGCTTTTCCATAAGCATCACTTCGTTGATTCTTTTTTTTAATCATTCCCTTAGTAGGGGGGGCTACCTTCTTCCAGGAGGACGCTATTTCACATCTCGCCGCTGTGAGGATAAAGGAGATCAATTTCCTAGTTGGGCGACCAATTTCCTCAGTTGGTCTGGCCAGTAGGTAGGTCAATGGCTCAATGGGTAACTCGAGGTCTGTGACCTCTTTTATTAAATTTTGGACTGTAGTCCAGTATTTCTTAATTTCTGGACATGCCCACCATATATGGGCCATGTCCCCCCTTTGGCCACAGCCTCTCCAGCACAGATCTGATGCCAGAGGGTAGATTTGTTTTAATCTCACTGGCGTGAGGTACCAATAGAAGAGTACTTTATAAATGTTTTCCCTTGTAGTGGTGCAGATGGATGTCTCTGCGGCCGCTCCCCAGATTTCTTTCCAGTCTTCCTCCTCAATAGTTATATTTAGGTCCGCGGCCCATTTAAACATGTAGTCATGTTGAGGAGATCCCTCCCTTGTTTCCATTTCCGAGTAGATCTTGGATATTAGTCCCCTTTGGTCCGAGTCAGACTTGCAGAGTCCCTCAAATCTAGTGGGAAAGGGGAATTCCAGGCTTGGCGATACTTTTTGAGCGAAATGTCTGATTTGGAGGTACTTAAACGCATCCAAGTTCGGGATCTTATATTTTGCTTTCAGGTCTCGGTAGCTTAGGAGACTTCCTAGACACATTATGTCCATTAGCGTCTTTATTCCTTCTGATTTTAGTTGGTCGAACTGTTTTGATGCACATCCCGGTGGGAACTTAGGGTTGTCAAATATTGGTGTAAGTTGCGAGCCCGTAGAGGCGAGCTTATATTTGTTTTTAGTTTTTAGCCAAACTTCCCATGTGTGCCTTGCTGTTCTTAGTTTAAATTTTTGCGGTGGCATGTCTCCCCTTTCCATACTCCATAGGTATGCTGGCAGAGAAGGCATTTTAGCATAGAATGTTTCTATTTGGAGCCAACATCTTTGGGTCGAGTCTGCGTTCCATAGTACCGCTTGCTTTAGTTGAGCAGCCTGATAATATTTTTGGATATCCGGGACTCCCATGCCCCCTCTCCCCCGTGATGACAGCAGAACTGATCGGGCTACTCTGGGTCTTTTGCCTTGCCAAATGAAATGGAACATCCTGTTTTGGATGTTTTTAAGCTCTGAGCCGGGGACATGGACCGGAAGGGTTTGGAAATAATACAGTAATCTTGGGAGAATATTCATTTTTAGAGATATCATCCTTCCGATCCATGATATTTGGTAATCTTCCCATTTGCTCAAATCCTTTTTGATTTTGTCAAAGAGAGCTGGGTAGTTACACTGATATAGTGACTGGTAGTCCCTTGATACATTCACTCCCAGGTATTTGATGTGTGAAGGGCTCCATTTGTATGCAAAGTTTATTTTGATTAGTTTCACTTCTGGCTCTGTTAGACTGATGTTTAGGGCCTCCGATTTATCACTATTAATTTTGTATCCTGATATACCTCCAAAGTCCTCGAGCTCCTTCTGGAGATTGGGAAGGGAGGTCTGAGGCTTGGTTAGCGTTAGAATGATATCATCGGCAAACAGGGAGATCTTATAATTTATTTTTCCAATCGTTATGCCCTGGATATTTATATTGTTTCGAATTTTAGCCGCCAAGGGTTCTATGGTGAGAGCAAAGAGGAGGGGGGACAAGGGGCATCCCTGTCTTGTACCATTTTTTATTTGGAATCTCTCTGAGTTTCCTCCTGGTAGTTTTACAATTGCTGACGGGTTTTGGTACAACGCCTTTACTCCTTCTAGGTATGTATCTTTGAAACCGAATTTCTCCAACGTTTTAGTGAGGAAAAGCCAATCAATTCTATCAAATGCCTTCTCTGCATCTAAACTTAATAGCATTGCCTTGGAGTTTGTAAGATGGACGTGTTCAATGATGTCAAAAATCTTTCTGGTATTGTCCGAGGCTTGACGCCCTTGGACGAACCCAACCTGGTCTATATTTATTAATCTTGGCAGAATGGGGTTCAACCGATTCGCCAGGATTTTACTATATAGTTTCAAATCATTATTTAAAAGTGAAATGGGTCTGTAGCTCCCACAGTGTGTTGGGTCTTTCCCCTCTTTATGAATAATGGCCAGGTTAGCTAGGGACATTGATGAAGGGATCGGGTTCCCTTCCAGGAATGAGTTAAACAGGTTCATCAAATGCGGGGTCAGGATTGGGAGGAACTTTTTATAATAGGTATTGGAGAAGCCATCTGGGCCTGGTGCTTTGGATGTTTTAGAGACCTTTACCGCGGATATCAGTTCTTCTTTCGTAATTTTGGAGTTGAGGTGGGAATTTTCTTCCTCCGTCAACTTGGGTAGATCACAATCAGCTAGATAGCTTAAGATTGCTTCCGCCTTTGCCAACTCTGAGGCCCCCTTTTGAGTCTTCAAATTGTAGAGTTTAGTATAAAATTTAGTGAATTCGTCCGCTATTTTCTTCTCGTTATATAGCACCTCACCAGACCCCTTTCTGATCGCCGTGATCTGGGATCTTTTTTGTACGCCTCTTAGTTTAGAGGCCAACAGTCTATCAGCCTTATTACCCTTATCGTAATACCTCTGGTTTGTCCATTTGAGGGCCTTTTCCACCCTTTCAAGTTGGATGTTCTTTAACTCATTTCTAGCGGTGATCAGGGCTTTATAGATTCTTTTTGAAGGGTTAATTTTATGTTGTTGTTCCAAATTGTTTATTTTCTCTGTCAGATCCTTTGTTATTTTTGCCTTGACTTTTTTCTTGTGGGAGGCAATTGAGATAAAGTTACCTCTGATTGCAGCCTTATGGGCTTCCCACAGTATTGCAGGAGATGAGACCGTACCACAATTGTTAATGAAGTACTCCTTAAGGGCCTTTTTGATCTTTCTCTCCACCTCTGGGCAATTTAGCAGTGTGTCATTTAATTTCCAATTGTAGGAGAATGTTTTTATGAAGGGGACCGATAGGGTTAAAGTGATTGGCGCATAATCTGACCAGGACGTTGGGCCTATGTCTGAGCCTACTGAGGCCTCTATGATATTTCTGGATCCCAGAAAGTAATCAATACGAGAATAGGTCTGGTGAGGTGCTGAGAAGAATGTGTAGTCTCTTTGGCCCTGATGTTGGGTTCTCCATATATCCATCAAGGAAAATTCCTTTAGTATTTCTCTGAATCTCTTCCCTTTGCTAAGGGATTGGGGCAGGTGTGGTCGGCCTGGGGTGGATGATTTATCTTCTGTTGGGTCAAGGGCCATGTTCAGGTCTCCCCCCACTATCACTGATGACAGGTATCTCGGGTCTAAGTCCTCTAGTACTTTTTTCAGAAATACTATCTGGTTTTCATTTGGGGCATATAGATTGACCAGAGCGATTTCCGTACCCGAGAGTGTGCCATACACCACAAGGAATCTACCCTCTGGATCTGTTACTGTTTTTGTTAAATTGAATGGGGTTCCTTGGCGGACTAAAATTGCAACTCCCCTTTTTTTACTGCTAAATGAGGAATAAAACCCCAAGGGGAATGCATTTTGGAATGTTTTAGGCGGATCCTGAGATGTAAAATGCGTCTCCTGGAGGAAAATTGATATCCTCACCGGATCTCTTCATTTCTTGAAGAGCTAATCGTCTTTTTCTATTATTTTGTAGGCCTTTTACATTAAGAGAGACCAATTTAATTGCAGATATGCTAGCCATAGGAGCTTTTATCAGCATAGTTATTTAGGGCCTCACTTTTCCAACGGCGAGGTCCTGCTTTAGCGCTTCGTTTATTTCCTTTAGGGTGTGGGGCCGTGCGGTCTGTGGGGCGTGTGTCTCTACATTTGGGTCGCCTCCCCAGGGGAAGGGGGGGGAGGAGGGGGGAGGGGAAGTACAGGGGTGGGTAGGGGGGTGGAAGTCCTGCTGGGACAGTATCAGCAGGGTTGTGGAGAAGAAAATGAAAAGGACTAGGCTTTTGAGTGGCCTAGTACAAGTAGTGACCGGTAGTCTACTAGCCGGTTGTTGGGCTTAAGGCCCTTGGGAGGTGGTTCCGGGTCTGTCTCCTCTCTGGTCGGGCAGGGAGACGTGGACCTTTACCTAGTGTTTTTGAGTACACCTTGTTTCTGACTTTGGGTTTAATGTTGGAGTCACGAGTAGGAGGGCCGGTTAGGTTCAGTTGGTTAGTGTGGCGGAGAGGGAATATTTGGTCGGGGGGTTGGGATAAGGTGGAGGGTGGGAGGAGAGGAAGGGGAGGCTGGGGTGAGAGGGGAGGGAAGGAGAGGGGCAGAGGGGGAAGTGATAGCGGGCGGAGGAGGGGAAGGGTGGGCCGGGGGGAAGGGGTGAATGGTGGGGGAGGGGTTAGGATAGGGAACGTGTTTGTATGAGTAGTCCAAAGGGGGCCCCATGACATATTATAGCCACATTTCAGCACAGAGGAGATACGTGGGCCACAAGCTAGAATCATCACATTTCAATAACTTTCAACATTTCCCCTTTGGGGCCACAGTGTACATATAACTTATGTTAATTTGGAACACCCGTGCTGGCAAAACAGGGGGGGGTGAGGGTGGGAGTGAGGGGGGGGGGTGGCGAGGGGGGGGAGGGAGGGGGGGGGCGTGGGAGGGGGCGAGGGTGGGAGTGAGGGGGGGGTGGCGAAGGGGGGAGGGAGGTGGAGGGCGAGGGTGGGAGTGAGGGGGGGGAGGGGAGGGAGAGAGGGGGGGGGAGGGGAGGGGGAGGGGGGGAGGGAGAGAGGGGGAGGGGGGGAGGAAGTGAGGGGGGAGATGGAGGTGGGGGGGAGAGAATAAGGAACATATCTTATATGAGTAGGTCAGGGGTGGTCTCATATTATATTATAACATCTTTTCAACTCGGAGTGGCTGTGTGTGAGCCTAGAACCAGATTCAACACATTTCAATAACTTTCAACATTCCCCCTTTGGGGTGTCAGTGCACATACTGTATAACTTATGCTTTAATTTGGAGCACCCATGCTGGCGGGTAGGGCGGGTGGGGAGGAGGGGGGGAGGGGAAGGAAGAGGGGAGAGGGGGGAGGGGAAGGAAGGGGGAGGGGAGGGGGGGAGGGGAAGGGGAGGGAGGTGGAAGGGGGAGGGAGGGGGAGGGGAAGGAGGGGGGAGGAGGGGGAGGGGGAGGGAGGGGGGGGGGGGGGAAGGGAGGGGGGGAGAGGACGGGGGGAGGGGAGAGGAGGGGGGGAGGTGGATGAAAGGTGGGGGGAGAGAATAGGGAACATATCTTATATGAGTAGGTCAGGGGTGGTCTCATATTATATTATAACATATTTTCAACTCGGAGTGCTGTGTGAGCCTAAAACCGGATTCAACACATTTCAATAACTTTCAACATTCCCCCTTTGGGGTGTCAGTGCACATACTGTATAACTTATGCTTTAATTTGGAGCACCCATGCTGGCGGGTAGGGCGGGTGGGGGAGGAGGGGAGGTAGGGGAAGGAAGGGGGAGAGGGGGAGGGGGGGAGGGAGGGGAAAGGGGGGAGGGAGGGGAAAGGGGGGAGGGAGGGGAAAGGGGGGAGGGAGGGAGGGGGGAGGGAGGAGGGGAGGGGGGAGAGGGGAGGAGGGGAGGGGGGAGGGGAGGAGGGGAGGGGGGGAGGAGGGGAGGATGGGAGGGGGGGAGAGAGGAGGGGAGGGGGGAGGAGGGGAGGGAGGAGGGGAGGGGGGGAGGGAGGAGGGGAGGGGGGGGAGGAGAAGGGGGGAGGGAGGGGAGGGGGAGGGAGAGGAGAAGGGGGAGAGGGGAGGGGGAGAGAGGAGGGGGAGGGGGGGAGGAGAGGAGGGGGGGAGAGGAGGAGAGGAGGGGAGGAGAGGAGGGGAGGAGAGGAGGGGGGGAGAGGAGGGGGGGAGGGAAGGGGGGGGAGGGGGGGGAGGGGGGGGGGCGAGGGGGGGAGTGAGGGGGGGGTGGCGAGGGGGGGAGGGAGGTGGAGGGCGAGAGTGGGGAGTGAGGGGGGGAGGGAGGGAGAGAGGGGGAGTGGGGAGGGAGAGAGGGGGAGGGGGGGAGGGGAGAGAGGGGGAGGGGGGAGGGAGAGAGGGGGAGGGGGGGGGGAGGAAGGGAGGGGGGGAGATGGAGGGTGGGGGGGAGAGAATAAGGAACATATCTTATATGAGTAGGTCAGGGGTGGTCTCATATTATATTATAACATCTTTCAACTCGGAGTGGCTGTGTGAGCCTAGAACCAGATTCAACACATTTCAATAACTTTCAACATTCCCCCTTTGGGGTGTCAGTGCACATACTGTATAACTTATGCTTTAATTTGGAGCACCCATGCTGGCGGGTAGGGCGGGTGGGGAGGAGGGGGGGGAGGGGAAGAAGAGGGGAGAGGGGGGAGGGGAAGGAAGGGGGGGAGGGGGAGGGGAGGGGGGAGGGGGAAGGGGAGGGAGGTGGAAGGGGGGAGGGAGGGGAGGGGGAAGGAGGGGGGGAGGAGGGGGAGGGGGAGGGAGGGGGGGGGGGAGAGGAGGGGGGGAGAGGAGGGGGGGAGAGGAGGGGGGGAGAGGAGGGGGGGGAGAGGAGGGGGGGGGAGAGGAGGCAAAATTCCATATACATTCACATGTCGTCGGTATCATGTAATTTATTATTCGAATTGAAGCAACAGACCTGGTGATATATGGCTTATCCAGCAGGTGGCGCTCATCTTATGTCAATTGCGTGTATACCTTCCGTATATGTTACCGATTTGTCCCCGTTCGGCTCTTTCCTTAAGCGCTTCGGGGGGAGCTATTGGGGGGGGGGGGGAGCCGCTGGAGGGGGGGGGAGCCGCTGGAGGGGGGGGGAGCCGCTGGAGGGGGGGGGGAGCCGCTGGAGGGGGGGGGGAGCCGCTGGAGGGGGGGGGAGCCGCTGGAGGGGGGAGCCGCTGGAGGGGGGGGGTAGCTGCTGGAGGGGGGGGGAGCTGCTGGAGGGGGGGGGGGCGCCGGCGGGGGGGGGGGGAGAGGAGAGGAGGGAGGGGAGAGGGAGGGGGGGAGAGGGAGGGGGGGGAGGGAGGGGGGGAGAGGGAGGGGGGGAGAGGAGGGGGGGGAGAGGCTGCAAAATTCCATATACATTCACATGTCGTCGGTATCATGTAATTTATTATTCGAATTGAAGCAACAGACCTGGTGATATATGGCTTATCCAGCAGGTGGCGCTCATCTTATGTCAATTGCGTGTATACCTTTCCTTACAGCGCTCGGGGGATGCTATTGGGAGGGGGGGAGCCGCTGGAGGGGGGGGGCAGCCGCTGGAGGGGGGGGGAGCCGCTGGAGGGGGGGGGAGCCGCTGGAGGGGGGGGAGCCGCTGGAGGGGGGGAGCCGCTGGAGGGGGGGGTAGCTGCTGAGGGGGGGGAGCTGCTGGAGGGGGGGGGGGAGCTGCTGGAGGGGGGGGGGGCACCGCGGGGGGGGGGGGGAGCTGCTGGAGGGGGAGGGAGCTGCTGGAGGGGGGGGGAGCTGCTGGAGGGGGGGGGGCTGCTATCGCCTGTTTATATGTGTCGGTGGAGGCTAACAGGTGGGGCTCTGTCCCGTTACACTTTTATTCGCCTGTCAGCTTTAGGGGTTACCAGGACAGTCCTAATGCGTATTGAACACTCATTATTATTTTTCCCCCGCTGGGGACACCCCGTCCTGTATAGCCTCACACTATTATGTATTATTCGGGGGGGGACTTCCCCGTTGTACATAGGGGGGGGGGCACCCAGGGGGGCAGAGGGAGGGCAGCATGGCTTTGCGAACCCTTCTCGTTCAGAGGCTGTAGTAAGGATCCCCCCGCCGCCCCCACAGAAACCCCCACGAGCCCTCCACCTTCTCATGATCGACGGAGCTAGGCAGTCACTGGTTCCCTTGGTCATCAGCGCAAATCCCCAGCCGGGGTGCCGAAATCTCGGGGCCGGAACCAAGTGGCTGCTCCCATCACTCGGCGAGGCGAGATGTCCTGCTGGGGGAATTTCTCGGGTTTGAACGCCGGGGTCAGGAGATCGCGCGGTGGCTCCTCATCTCGCGGGAAGGGAACCGCCGAGCGATCCACGTGGCATCCATCCTCCGGGGAAGTCGCAGTGAGGCTCCGTCCTCGGAGTGGGGGGTGATCTCCGCAGCTCTTCCATCCAGGGGTCCCGAGGTAAGTCCAGAATTTGTTTATTTATTTATTTGTCTTTTGTTCGCTGTTGGAGGGCGGCAATCCTCTCAGATGCTCGAGCTGGGCCGTCTCTCTCTTCCTCGCGCCCCCGATGTGGGGGGGTCGACATCCATGACGGAGGGGGGGGTTAGGCCTAAAGCTTGGGCGAATGGTGACATGTCCTCGGGGTGCTTCATCGTGAAGAACCGTCCCCCCTTGTTAACAACCAATTTAAATGGGAAGCCCCATCTATATTTCACTTCCTTTTCTCGTAGGAAGATGTTAAGGGTTTCAGCTCCTTGCGTCGTAGTACTGTCATCCTCGATAGGTCCGCTGTACAGTTGGATAGGTTCGTCCTTGAAGGTGAGGGGTTCTATCTCGCGACTGGCTGTTAGGAGTCTTTCTTTGGTAGAATAGACTGTGTAGCTTCACAATTATATCCCGTCTTCTCTTTGGGTCATCTGTTTTGGCCCCAGGGCTCGGTGGGGCCCTATCGATTTCGAGATCCCTCTCTGGTATATCTCCACAAATCATTTCAAACAGTTCAAGGAGGTAAGTTTTTATTTGTGTTGGGAGACCGCTTCAGGGACATTCCTTATTCTGATGTTCTGTCGTCTATCCCTATTTTCTTGTTCTTCCTGGTTCTCCCTTAAGGCCTCGATTTCCTCCCTTAGGTGGGGCAATTTCTTCCTCCATCGCCGTCTGTCGGCTCAGGGCTCCCTCCACCTTGGTTCCGTTTCAGCTGCCCTGGTTGTTAGGGAGGCGATTTCTTCCCTGATGTCCCGCACTGCCTCCTTAATGTCCGTTTTTAGGACAGATGCAGCTTTTCGTGCATCGAGGCAAAGAGTTCCTCCATGTAGCCCCTTGTTAGGGGTTCTCTTGGGGTGGTCTCTCACGGGTCTCCGGCACACGAGGGGGTCGGAGGGCCGCGTGCTCCGCCGCCATCTTGCTCTTTGCAGGCTCCTCTGCTTTTTTCTGATGCGGCGAGAAAAAGTTAGCACTTCCATGAGCAGTCTGTTTCTTTCCTTCGATGTCATCTTGGGGAGCGTTTATCTCTGCTTATGGGTAAAATTGAGGGGAAATTTCTTGCTTTTAGGTGCCTTTTTTTGGTATCTTATGCAGTAGATCCACGGAGCTCCTCATTCACCCAGCCATCCCTGGTGACGTCACCGGAAGTCTCCCCTCATACCCTACTATTGTTGACATCACTATGAAATCATCCCAGTTGTTTTAGTAAAAACATGCACTCTTAATGTTCATTAACAATATGTATGTGTGTAAACAAAAACGAGTGCATGTTTCATGTATGTGTATAGTAATATTTATTGTATTGTATGTCTTTATTTATATAGCGCCATAAATATACATAGCGCTTCACAGTAGTAATACATGTTGTAATCATATAAATAACAAATAATATAAATAACAGGTCATGGGAATAAGTGCTTCAGACATAAAAGTAACTTTAAGGAGAGGAGTCCCTGCTCCGAGGAGCTTACCATCTAATTGGTTGGTAGGAGAACGTATAGAGACAGTAGGAGGCAATTAGTAAAGTGCGTCTGCAGGGGGCCAAGCTTTACGTATCATGTATCCAGGATTATCCGCAGTGCTATTCATATGCTTCTTTAAGCAAGTGGATCTTAAAGGTGGATAGAGAGGGTGCTAGTCGGGTACTGAGGGGAAGGGCATTCCAGAGGTGCGGGGCAGTCAGTGAAAAAGGTTTAGAGGCATGAGAGGGCTTTAGATACAAAGGCGTTAGAAGAAGACATCCTTAAGAAAAACGCAAGAGTCGGGATGGTGCATAGTGAGAAATTAGGGCTGAGATGAACACTTATTTATGAACACTTATAGAGAAACTCACAGGATAATAAACACAATAATATAAAAATAAGAAATCAGTAGCAAAGTCAAACATCAATCTAATCAATTATGAAAAAACAGTCCTGTTGGTGTACTTGTTCACAGAATGAGTGGCTGGCTATCCAGTAATGGAGTGAACGGAATTATGTTTGTATAGAAACAATGTAGAAAAACATGTTGAAAACGCTTCAGTTCAAAATATTGTGTCCATAAAAGCCTTACCAGGAGGCCAACCCAGATCTCATTCCAGTGTGGCGACAACAGGTACTGTATTCCAAACCGGTATTAAGATCATTGGCCATGAATAAATTATATTTTTACCTCTTTATCCAATGTATTTTCAGTCCAGACTCCGCAAAAATAGATATCTACAAATTCAGCTGCGTAGTTATACTCAACCGCCGTGGATTTGTGGAGGAAAAGTTGAAAATGTGAGCAATTCTCACAGCTCTCAAAGCTTCACAAGTTGATTATCATAACGCAGTGTAGCTCCTGTGGATTCATGCGAAGTCCCAGTATAGTATGTCCCAGGGACATTATTGTTTATTTTTGTGTTCAAGGTTTATACTATACTAGAACATTGTGAATCCACGGACACTACACTGTTACGCTTAACGTCTCATGTCGCCCAATCCCTCCCAATTCCTCACTCAAACATGGAGGTCGAGGGCACTGCATGTTGAGTTTGCAGGGATTGCTTGTTGAGGGGCAGATTTGGTGTATATACATAGAAAGGTGCCCTACTGAATGCACTCGTGTGGTGTGAGTATGTAAGATGGGTGTAGTGCAAATAAAACCCTTTTATTGATAATCTAAAAATATTTTTATAAGGGATCAGGTGTTAAGGTCCATGACCTGTCCCGAGAAGAAAAACCACTCCCTATTAAAGCTTCTAATTTGAGTGTGCTATAGCGGAGAATATGGCTCCTAAAACCCTTCCAAGGATTCCCCGTAGTGATAAGGGAGTGACTCTCCTATTAATCCCACTCTTAACGTAATTACTCGCCCACAATTGGGTTAGTGTAGTGGTGCAGAGATCTAAATAATTATAACTAGAAAATCAGGTAATGTTCATGAGAATTAATGAACAGTCTGATACACAATGCATCAAAATCCTACAACTATAGTGAGGGAGGGTATATAAAAGTAGCCATAATAATTGATAGGTCAGTAGATTACCACTGACTATCTATCCGCCTATGCAACTAGTAGGGACGGGTATTAGTTCATAGACAGAAGAATATAGTAGAATGTATTAATCCATCAATATGAACAATAATGTAAAGCATAGAACATATATGCATAGTTGTAACCTGTGGAGATAGATATAATTGTAACAGTATCAAAGTATACTGTAAATTGCGGTACACTAAAGAAGTGTTTTTATTCCTCGAGGCGTGGTTCAGGTGACCACATCAATTTATAGCCTCAAACTAAATACGCAGTGATATACTACCAGTGAGTATATAGTTAATATTCAAATTTAAGCTCCTATAGCAGATTTATCCCACTTCAGATCCCCAGTACAGTATACAAATATATTGTTCGTTGAGGCACACTCTAAAAGTCTATTTATTCCTTGAGGCGTGGTTCAAATGACCACATCAATTATAGCCTCAGAGTTGGTATGGATCCATTATGTATTAAAGGAAATCATTTGTCCAAGTCCACCCTGCTGATCACAGTCTGTAAAAATGATCGCACTTAACCTATGATATTCCTTCTGCGCCAACAGAACAATAACACTCGCAGTCCACTTAGTATATATGTGGATATAAGAGAAAGTCAAATAGTAACATAATGGTTAGTTTGTAATAAATGTACATATATCCAACATGCAGTTGCAACAAACAAATCAACAGATTAGTAACATATCGTTCAGACAGTTTGTTGCCAACATTGATACACATGTATAATACCAGGGAATAGAGTATATCTACGCAATCTAGTTTGGAAATGCACTCAGGAGAATTACAAGCATCCTTTCTGAGGCGCAGTTAGAGTAAAAACCACATCAAATTGAAACCTCAAATAGTGTGATGTTTATAACGAGTAAGTGACCAAAATGAACATGGTCACTTAGGGGAGGGTGACAGTTAATGCAGCGAGACTGGTAATCATTTGGGAAGTAAATACCGTATGGTGTCCCACAAGCTGGTCATATTGATGCCTATTTTAACTTATCTTTTGATTCACTCAGCCAGTGCTCACGCCGTCTCCCTGCCACTGCTCGAATCTCCCGCCGGTGTCGCCGCTTGATGATGTCACTACGTCTCTACCACCTGACGTACGTTTCACACCCACTTGCGCTTTTTCAAAGGTGAGTATGGTGAGTAGGAAGTATTTAAAAGGGCTGTGGTTGTCCTTGGTAACCGCTCCAAATTAATTCGGTTAACCCATGCTGGTCATCAGAATGTCCTGATTGAGAATCACAATTACTGGAGAAACAGAATAATAAATAAAAAATGAGTAGAATCAGACGAAGGAGACATACTTTGTTGACTGCACGGCCACGAATGCCAACATCCGTCCTAGTGTCTCTATTATGAGTTATGTAGTAACTTGTATACTTGGCAAATAATGAGGGTTATTTAAGAGGCCAGTGTCCTCTGTGTTGGTCTTAAGGATGAATTCTGCGATAAATATATATATATATATATATATATATATATATATATATATATATATATATATATATATATATATATTATCCCCAGCAGATTCAAGAGACTGATAATACATTTAATGACTCAAAAGACCCAGAGAAGACAGCCCACAAATGTTCGAGGGCTCTTAAATGACCAGTTGAAACTCCTCTACATGTGAATAGCTAATCAAAGTGGAGAAAGCAGAGTATATATTAAAGGGCTATGTTGGGCTGTAACTATAAGGAGACGTATAGTAATGCCTCACAGATGTTAGAGGGTCCTTAAAAGAACAGTATACTGTATTACTGGTCTATAATAATGTGTGTGGCTTAGTTGTGGAATGGCAAGATCGTAATAAGCTGGAGATTCATAGAGGATACTAGGGGATTAAATGAAGGGTGAAAACATAAATCCCTCATTGGAACACTGATAGCACAGGGAATCAAAGTCCGTAAATCAACGTGATTCTCGTTTGAGTACCTCTGTGTCCCAATCTCCGCCTCTAATGCCCCTGGGGACAGATTCAACCCCCCAAAAAACCCTTACACCACAAAACAGCCACCACAGCCTGCTGATTTGTCATCATCCACATCACCAGATAAGAGGCATACCGGTACTTTCAGATGTAATGATTGTAAGGCATGTACCACAGTTAAACCCAGCGAGGCTTTTTTCAACTGGAATAATACACGCAGTTACAAATGAAACATTTAATTAATTGTAAAACCCTGGGGGTTGTCTATCAGGCTGTATGTATATGCACAAGAAATGTGGATAAAACTATCCGCCAATTCCTACACAGAATCCTTGAGCATTTGGGTGGTGAGGAATAAACAAGATACCCA
>NW_027455757.1:0-31231 GCF_040206685.1 Ascaphus truei
GGGGCTGAGACGGAGAAGGGCGGTAACGGACCAAACCCTGTGCGCATTTCTGTACCACAGGACAAACCAATTCAAATATGTAGCATCATCTTGCCAAATAAACGTGTGCGTCTAAACTGTGTGTGTGTGTGTGTGTATAAAGTGTGTGTGTGTGTGTGTGTGTATAACCTGTGTGTGTATAACCTGTGTGTTTGTGTGTGTGTATATGTATAGACTGTGTGTGTATGTGTGACGGGGAGGAAAGGGTTAATACCTGATTTGGCATGCATTAATGTTGTTGCCCTGTCCCCGCCATTTTTATTCCCCATGTGCAGGCCATTCCCTGTCTGCGAGGGTAAAAGACAAGATGCATTGCTTGCCATACCCTCTAACCGACACATGATAGAAGATCTTAAATGTAAGGTAGGAGGTATTTTTTTGTAAGTCTAAGCAGGAATTACTTGGAGATCCAGCTGTGATATGGGTGAATGAGCTTCGGTATTTTTATGACCAAGCCTGAAAGGGTTGTAATTATTTTTATGATGGAGCCTCAAAAGGCTCCCACAGATTTAGAGTCCCCCTGTGTAAAAGAGTGTCAATTATGACAAGACCCAGAGGGCCCATAATGTATACAATACTGGCATACTGATGCACAGCAGATGTCAGGCTAGTGACACCTCTAAGTCAGAGACCAGACACAGTGGCCCCAAGAAATGGGTGTAGCCCAGGTATGCTAAGTGGCATGGGCGTCAACCTGACCCATGCGCCCTGCCCACCGGACAGCCCTTTTTGACCGGTCTTATGAACTGTGGGTCACTTGGCTATTCGTGGGTTTTTTTTGTTGCCACGAGGGGATTGGATCCACATGTTAAAGATAGCTTTGGCCAGTATATAACTGTGGCTCCCCAGGTATTTCCCAGTGTGATTCCTGAATTTTAATCCATGATGTAAAGATGCAAGACTTTGTTCCAGTACAGCAGCAACCAGTCCAGGAGTGAAGGGGTTAACAACCACTTAACCACAGGACTTTTAAAACCAAGGCTGCATTTCTTGCACTGGCAAGCAAAGGACAATTTCTTTCGTTCCAAGGACAATTAATTTCGTTTCCTGATCCCAGTGAGTGTGGTTTTAAGTGTATTCTGCAGATGTCGTGTGTTTGTCTATTAAGGAAATAAATCACAATTTATTTTGCAACTTGTTCTGTTCAATCAAGTACCCAGAAATATAAATGTGTTGATAAAAGTTGATGTCATCGTGACAAGCTTTTATAAAACTGGTGGCAGCGGTGGGATACTGATTGAACCTATATTGCAGTTTCCTGCGGGCTCTGTAATATAGTGAGGACGTTGTAGCTTGCGAGCTCCTCAGACAAGTAGCAACTGACACACTTCTAAAGAGCACGAGAGACTTCACTGTTCCCTTCACCCATACCCCGAAGGCACCACGAGCGATCGCTCAGGAAGGTTCAGGTCATGGACCAGAGAGAAAGTCGTGGAGAGATGTGCGGGGTATGGCTTACCGACAGATGGGCGGTCGAAGGCACAACTGGAGGAGGATTTGGAGCATCATGAGGACCGCAGGGTCCTACCAGAGGGGCAAGTCCCCATAGCTGCTGTGTTGGCTGACGCTATTCAGCCCGGAGTGCAGGAGGTCCCTCCAACTCCGGGGCTGCAAGGACATGAGGAGAGTGCTAGTGACCCCTCGGTCGTGGATGGCTTGGCGCCAGGGGTTGCGGATGAGGTAGCAGCTGCGGCTGCCGAGCGTGCCGTCCCTGGGCTCACTGCACTTCTGGCTACATGGGGACCGGGTGTTAGCACTGCGGAGCGGGTACAGCTCCTGACAGCAGTGCTCGGAAGAACCAACAAGTCCTACCTTGCAAACGGGGAACAAGGTCTTTCCCGGGCGGATCATCACAGCTTCATCAAATTCGTGGGTGGCACAGATGACCTCGATGCGTTCCTGAATGACTTTGAGACGCAGTGTTCCCAGTTCCGAATTCCAAGGAGGGACTGGGTGGTCAGACTGCGACCACTGTTATCTGGCAAAGCCAAACGGACTGTGATGGGTATTCCACGCGTGGATGCCGATGACTACGGTCATGTGAAAGCAAGCTGCTAACCCAGTGTGCCCTGACCACAGAATCTTACAGGGGCAAGTTCCGGACGGGGGTAGTACTCCCCGGAGAGTCATACAGCACCTATGCCGGTAGGATGGCTTTGCACGGGACTCAGTGGGTGGAGGGGAATGGGGTTACAACATTCCATACCCTGCTGGACTTATTCCTCCAAGAGCAGCTGCTGCAGCAGCTTCCCACAGATGTGAGGGGATGGGTCTATGACCATAAACCTCAGACCTATGAGGATGCAGCGAGAATGGCAGATGAGTATGTGGCCAGCCGAGTTGCAATGAAGGACCCTGTAGCACCCAAAGGAGTGGGGCCGTGCGGCCCAGGGCGCTAAGGACTACCCCTCCGTGGACACACCAGCCTGTGGCAGCAAACAGCACACCCAAGGCTGCAGAGTTCAAGCATGAGAGGCGGTGTTACACTTGCAACAAGGTCAGGCATCTCAGGCCAGACTGTCCGGACCGGGACCGGTCCAAGGGACCCCATCAGGGGCAACGCTAACCAGCTGCGAGGCCGGTCGCCCGTGTGCGACTGGCACACACAGAGGAGCCAAGTACAGCCAAGTACAGCCGTGGAACCAGCCCACAGAGGGATGCCCAGCGGAGAGACTGCACTTGCTACCTCAGGACTAGCAGCTGAGAGCGGGGGACATCATGTTGCTCCAGTCGGGATGCAGCCCAACGATGTCCGGCAGAAGCATCTGCGGAAGGTGACCATCGGAGACCGGCAGGCGGACGGCTTGCTAGACTCCGGTGCCACCGAACTCTGGTTCGCCCTGATATGGTGCGGCCAGAGGATTTGCTCCCGGCACCGGGATGCAAGTGACCATGCCAGACGGAGGACCGCGGTCACTCCAGGTTGCCTGGGTCTTTTTGGACTGGGGTGCCGGACGTGGCATGAGGGAGGTGGGGGTTTTGCCTGGGTTAGATGCTGAGGTCTTGCTGGGTAATGACCTAGGACACGTTACCTGTGTTTTTACCACTGAGCTGGCGCCTGTTGCAGCGATCACCAGGAGCCAGTCAGCAAGGATCGCAGCAGAACCAGCCCCTGTCCCCCTGCATTTGGGACCTACAGTTCCAGTAGTCTCTGCAGAGACCTGACAGGTAAGCCAGACTCAGTCCCTTTCTGACACTGACTTACTGTTCCCTGTACCTGTTCCCTGTCCCCCTGACTCAGATGTGACCGGGGGGTGGCCAGAGTTAGGTGCCCAGTTCAGGGATGCGGTGCGATCTGATCCCAGCTTGGAGGGCATGAGACTGCGGGCGTCCGAGTCTAAGCCAAGCAAGGGGTCTGATTACTTCTTGTGGCACCGCGGGCTCCTATACAGAGAGCAAGGGACCACCGGGTTAGATGAGGTATGGACGGGGAAGAGACAGCTAGTGGTACCCCGGGAATATAGGCAGCAGTTGTTGCGGGTTGCCCACTCCATTCCACTAGCGGGGCATCAGGGGGTCGCTAGGACGCGAGCCCGGCTGTTGCAGCGTTACTATTGGCCGGGGGCATCAAGGGAGGTGGCAGAGTTCTGCCGCTCCTGTGACGCCTGCCAGCGAGTGGGTAAGGCGGGTGACCGTGTGAAGGCGCCGCTGAACCCGTTACCGGTAATAGGGGAACCCTTTCAGCGGGTAGCAATGGACCTTGTGGGGCCCCTTATGATTCCTAGCTGGACAGGGAAGCGCTACATCCTCACGGTGGTGGATTTTGCCACCCGGTACCCTGAGGCTGTAGCGCTGGCTACTATAGATGCTAAGGCTTTGCTCACCATTTTCACTAGGGTAGGTTTCCCTAGCGAGGTCCTAACCGATCAAGGGTCGCAGTTCATGAGTGAATTGCTCCAGTGTCTCTGGGAGGCGTGCGGGGTGAAGCACCAGCGCACGACCCCTTACCATCCCCAGACAAACGGATTATGCGAGAGGTTTAACGGGACCCTGAAGCAGATGCTTCGGACCTTTATAGAGGCGGAGGGGAAAGACTGGGAGATTCACCTGCAGCACTTGCTGTTTGCATACCGAGAGGTACCGCAAGAATCTACAGGCTTCTCCCCCTTCGAGCTACTATATGGCCGCAGGGTACGTGGACCTCTGGACCTATTCCGTGAGGGATGGGAAGGGGAAGCTACCAATACTGATGCGTCTGTGCTTCAGTATGTGATAGATCTCAGAGACCGGTTAGAGATGCTCATGGGGTTGGCACAGGACCACCTCAGGGCTGCTCAGACCAAGCAGAAGACTTGGTATGACCAGCAGGCCCGTAGCAGAGAATTCATCCCAGGACAGCAGGTGCTTGTTCTCAAGCCCATTCTGGAGAACAAATTAATGGCTGCCTGGTCGGGACCGTATCCGGTACTGCGAAAGATGAACGAGTGCAACTATGTTGTACAGGTAGATGCTGAGACAGGGAGAAATAAGACTTATCACATCAACATGCTGAAGGAGTACATAGCACCGAGTGTGGCATTGGTGCTGGCCATTTGCAGCCCACCGATGGGGGACCCAGCGAAGAATGCTCTGCCTGATCTCCTGGGGGAGGCTAGGCAGGGGGTACCGTAGAGCAGGTGGAGATAGGGGCTCAGCTGAGTGTCAGGCAGAGGGCAGATGCCAGGGCTATGCTAGAGCAGTATAGGGCCCTGTTCATGGATAAGCCAGGGAGGACACACATCACGGAGCACCCAGTGCTGACAGGGGATCTGAGACCTCTGCATAAGCACGCTTATAGAGTGTCAGCAGAGGTGAAGGGCAGTATAGAGAGGGAGGTAGAAGAGATGCTGGCCCTAGGGGTAATTGTCCCAGAGCCCTTGGGCTTGTCCGGTAGTCCTGGTGCCTAAGAAGGACGGAACCACCCGGTTCTGTGTGGACTACCAGCAGCTCAATGCGGGCACAGTGTCAGATGCCTACCCCATGCCCTGCATGGATGAGTTGTTAGATGAACTCGCGGGGGCAAGGTATCTGACCACCAGGGATCTCAGTAAAGGGTACTGGCAGATCCCTTTGACCCAGGAGGCTAGAGAGAAGTCTGCATTTATTACCCCAAGTGGCCTCTATGAATTTCTAGTGATGCCATTCGGGATGAAAAATGCACCGGCTACCTTTAAACGCCTGGTCAATCGCTTGCTGGAGGGTATGCAAGGGTTTGCAAGGGCATACCTGGACGACATTGCTGTCTTTAGTAATTCGTGGGACTCACACTTAGTGCATGTAGCTGCGGTGCTAGCCAGGATTAGGACAGCGGGTCTCACGTTGAAACCCACCAAGTGCTTAGTGGGGATGGCAGAGGTATTGTACCTAGGGCACAGAGTGGGTGGCGGGCATCTTAAGCCATAACCAGCTAAGGTGGAAGCTATAGTGCAGTGGCCCATTCCCAAAACCAAGAAGCAAGTCATGGCTTTCCTAGGCACCGCAGGCTACTACAGAAAGTTTGTCCCTCAGTATAGCGCCATTGCCAAACCCCTGACTGACTTGACCCAGAAGCGACAGTCTGTGCTGGTAGTCTGGTCTCCTGCCTGTGAGGTCTCGTTTCAGGCATTAAAGACTGCACTAGCCAGCGCTCCTATACTTGCTGCTCCAGGCTATGCAAAAAAGTTCCTGGTGCAGACTGATGCCTCAGACTTTGGCATTGGGGCTGTACTCAGCTGTGACTGTGTGTAAACTGTGTGTGTGTGTGTGTGTGTGTGTGTGTGTGTGTGTGTGTGTGTGTGTGTGTGTGTACTGTGAACTGTGTGTGTGTGTGTGTGTGTGTGTGAACTGTGTGTGTGTGTGTGTATAAACTGTGTGTGTGTGTATGTATAAACTGTGTGTGTGTATGTGTGTGTATATGTATAAAACTCTAAGGATGTCTGCACATCCGTCTGTAATAGGCTGAGCGGCCTGTCACTCACCCAGAGACAGCCAATGAGGCTGCACATCCCTTCCCCTCTGAATGGAATGGAGAGCAGTGTGCATATGGGGCAAGAGGGAGTGCAAAGAGAGGGAAGAAGAGAGCCAGGTGAGGAGGAGACAGGTACGATGAGTAGGAGAGGAGGGAGTGTAGTGAGCACAGAGAGTGAAGGAGAGAGCAAGGTGAGGAGGAGACAGGTACGATGAGTAGGAGAGGAGGGAGTGCAAAGAGAGGGAAGGAGAGAGCCAGGTGAGGAGGAGACAGGTACCATGAGTAGGAGAGGAGGGAGCGTAGTGTGCACAGAGAGGAGCAGACACAGTAAGGCAGGGAGTGCAAAGTGAGGAGCAGGGCACGCAGGGAGTGCTAAGGGGAGGAGAATGTGAAGAGGAGCAGGGCGTGCAGGGAGTGCTAAGGGGAGGAGAATGTGAGGAGGAGCAGGGAGTGCAGGGAGTGCTAAGGGGAGGAGAATGTGAGGAGGAGCAGGAAGTGCTAAGGGGAGGAGAATGTGAGGAGGTGCAGGGAGTGCTAAGGGGAGGAGAATGTGAGGAGGAGCAGGGAGTGCAGGGAGTGCTAAGGGGAGGAGAATGTGAAGAGGAGCAGGGAGTGCTAAGGGGAGGAGAATGTGAAGAGGAGCAGGGAGTGCTAAGGGGAGGAGAATGTGAGGAGGAGCAGGGACTGCAGGGAGTGCTAAGGGGAGGAGAATGTGAGGAGGAGCAGGGAGTGCTAAGGGGAGGAGAATGTGAGGAGGAGCAGGGCACGCAGGGAGTGCTAAGGGGAGGAGAATGTGAAGAGGAGCAGGGAGTGCAGGGAGTGCTAAGGGGAGGAGAATGTGAGGAGGAGCAGGGCACGCAGGGAGTGCTAAGGGGAGGAGAATGTGAGGAGGAGCAGGGAGCGCAGGGAGTGCTAAGGGGAGGAGAATGTGAAGAGGAGCAGGGAGTGCAGGGAGTGCTAAGGGGAGGAGAATGTGAGGAGGAGCAGGGCACGCAGGGAGTGCTAAGGGGAGGAGAATGTGAAGAGGAGCAGGGAGTGCAGGGAGTGCTAAGGGGAGGAGAATGTGAGGAGGAGCAGGGAGCGCAGGGAGTGCTAAGGGGAGGAGAATGTGAGGAGGAGCAGGGCACGCAGGGAGTGCTAAGGGGAGGAGAATGTGAAGAGGAGCAGGGAGTGCAGGGAGTGCTAAGGGGAGGAGAATGTGAGGAGGAGCAGGGAGTGCAGGGAGTGCTAAGGGGAGGAGAATGTGAGAAGGAGCAGGGAGTGCTAAGGGGAGGAGAATGTGAAGAGGAGCAGGGAGTGCTAAGGGAGGAGAATGTGAAGAGGAGCAGGGAGCGCAGGGAGTGCTAAGGGGAGGAGAATGTGAGGAGTAGCAGGGAGTGCTAAGGGGAGGAGAATGTGAGGAGGAGCAGGGAGTGCTAAGAGGAGGAGAATGTGAAGAGGAGCAGGGAGTGCAGGGAGTGCTAAGGGGAGGAGAATGTGAGGAGGATCAGGGCACGCAGGGAGTGCTAAGGGGAGGAGAATGTGAAGAGGAGCAGGGAGTGCAGGGAGTGCTAAGGGGAGGAGAATGTGAAGAGGAGCAGGGCACGCAGGGAGTGCTAAGGGGAGGAGAATGTGAAGAGGAGCAGGGCACGCAGGGAGTGCTAAGAGGAGGAGAATGTGAAGAGGAGCAGGGAGCGCAGGGAGTGCTAAGGGGAGGAGAATGTGAAGAGGAGCAGGGCGTGCAGGGAGTGCTAAGGGGAGGAGAATGTGAGGAGGAGCAGGGCACGCAGGGAGTGCTAAGGGGAGGAGAATGTGAGGAGGAGCAGGGAGTGCAGGACTGCTAAGGGGAGGAGAATGTGAGGAGGAGCAGGGAGTGCTAAGGGGAGGAGAATGTGAAGAGGAGCAGGGCGTGCAGGGAGTGATGGAGGAGAGTAAGGTGGGGAAAGGGGATCAAGAGACTGGGAGTGTAATTAATAACCTGTAAGATCTGCTAGATCGGCGTATATTACACTGGGTGCAGCTAGTATACTTCTCATCCCCAGCCCGTGTCTCCCCACTGCTGGATGAAGTCTCCCCAGTGATCTCCCAGGTCCTGCGGTTACAGCCTCTCTTCTCCACGTCGCTCCCACACATTCCCTCATCCCGTCCTCCCCAGCCCATGTCTCCCCACTGCTGGATGAAGTCTCCCCAGTGATCTCCCAGGTCCTGCGGTTACAGCCTCTCTTCTCCACGTCGCTCCCACACATTCCCTCATCCCATCCTCTCCAGCCCGTGTCTCCCCACTGCTGGATGAAGTCTCCCCAGTGATCTCCCAGGTCCTGCGGTTACAGCCTCTCTTCTCCACGTCGCTCCCACACATTCCCTCATCCCATCCTCCCCAGCCCGTGTCTCCCCACTGCTGGATGAAGCCTCCCCAATGATCTCCCAGGTCCTGCGGTTACAGCCTCTCTTCTCCACGCCGCTCCCACACATTCCCTCATCCCATCCTCTCCAGCCCGCGTCTCCCCACTGCTGGATGAAGTCTCCCCAGTGATCTCCCAGGTCCTGTGGTTACAGCCTCTCTTCTCCACGTCGCTCCCACGCATTCCCTCATCCCATCCTCTCCAGCCCGTGTCTCCCCACTGCTGGATGAAGCCTCCCCAGTGATCTCCTAGGTCCTGCGGTTACAACCTCTCTTCTCCACGTCGCTCCCACACATTCCCTCATCCCATCCTGCCCAGCCCGTGTCTCCCCACTGCTGGATGAAGTCTCCCCAGTGATCTCCCAGGTCCTGCGGTTACAGCCTCTCTTCTCCACGTCGCTCCCACACATTCCCTCATCCCATCCTCCCCAGCCCGTGTCTCACCACTGCTGGATGAAGTCTCCCCAGTGATCTCCCAGGTCCTGCGGTTAAAGCCTCTCTTCTCCACGTCGCTCCCACACATTCCCTCATCCCATCCTCCCCAGCCCGTGTCTCCCCACTGCTGGATGAAGCCTCCCAGTGATCTCCCAGGTCCTGCGGTTACAGCCTCTCTTCTCCATGTCGCTCCCACACATTCCCTCATCCCATCCTCTCCAGCCCGTGTCTCCCCACTGCTGGATGAAGTCTCCCCAGTGATCTCCCAGGTGCTGCGGTTACAGCCTCTCTTCTCCACGTCACTCCCACACATTCCCTCATCCCATCCTCCCCAGCCCGTGTCTCCCCACTGCTGGATGAAGTCTCCCCAGTGATCTCCCAGGTCCTGCGGTTACAGCCTCTCTTCTCCACGTCACTCCCACACATTCCCTTATGCCATCCTCCCCAGCCCGTGTCTCCCCACTGCTGGATGAAGTCTCCCCAGTGATTTCCCAGGTCCTGCGGTTACAGCCTCTCTTCTCCACGTCACTCCCACACATTCCCTCATCCCATCATCCTCAGCCCGTGTCTCCCCACTGCTGGATGAAGTCTCCCCAGTGATCTCCCAGGTCCTGCGGTTACAGCCTCTCTTCTCCACGTCGCTCCCATACATTCCCTCATCGCATCCTCCCCAGCCCGTCTCCCCACTGCTGGATGAAGTCTCCCCAGTGATCCCCCAGGTCCTGCGGTTACAGCCTCTCTTCTCCACGTCGCTCCCACACATTCCCTCATCCCATCCTCTCCAGCCCGTGTCTCCCCACTGCTGGATGAAGCCTCCCCAGTGATCTCCCAGGTCCTGCGGTTACAGCCTCTTTTCTCCACGTCTCTCCCACACATTCCCTCATCCCATCCTCTCCAGCCCGTGTCTCCCCACTGCTGGATGAAGTCTCCCCAGTGATCTCCCAGGTCCTGCGGTTACATCCTCTCTTCTCCACGTCGCTCCCACACATTCCCTCATCCCATCCTCTCCAGCCCGTGTCTCCCCACTGCTGGATGAAGTCTCCCCAGTGATCCCCCAGGTCCTGCGGTTACAGCCTCTCTTCTCCACGTCGCTCCCACACATTCCCTCATCCCATCCCCCCCAGCCTGTGTCTCCCCACTGCTGGATGAAGCCTCCCCAGTGATCCCCCAGGTCCTGCGGTTACAGACTCTCTTCTCCACGTCTCTCCCACACATTCCCTCATCCTCCCCAGCCCGTGTCTCCCCACTGCTGGATGAAGTCTCCCCAGTGATCTCCCAGGTCCTGCGGTTACAGCCTCTCTTCTCCACGTCGCTCCCACACATTCCCTCATCCCATCCTCCCCAGCCCGTGTCTCCCCACTGCTGGATGAAGTCTCCCCAGTGATCTCCCAGGTCCTGCGGTTACAGCCTCTCTTCTCCACGTCGCTCCCATACATTCCCTCATCGCATCCTCCCCAGCCCGTCTCCCCACTGCTGGATGAAGTCTCCCCAGTGATCCCCCAGGTCCTGCGGTTACAGCCTCTCTTCTCCACGTCGCTCCCACACATTCCCTCATCCCATCCTCTCCAGCCCGTGTCTCCCCACTGCTGGATGAAGCCTCCCCAGTGATCTCCCAGGTCCTGCGGTTACAGCCTCTTTTCTCCACGTCTCTCCCACACATTCCCTCATCCCATCCTCTCCAGCCCGTGTCTCCCCACTGCTGGATGAAGCCTCCCCAGTGATCCCCCAGGTCCTGCGGTTACAGACTCTCTTCTCCACGTCTCTCCCACACATTCCCTCATCCTCCCCAGCCCGTGTCTCCCCACTGCTGGATGAAGTCTCCCCAGTGATCTCCCAGGTCCTGCGGTTACAGCCTCTCTTCTCCACGTCGCTCCCACACATTCCCTCATCCCATCCTCTCCAGCCCGTGTCTCCCCACTGCTGGATGAAGTCTCTCCAGTGATCTCCCAGGTCCTGCGGTTACATCCTCTCTTCTCCACGTCGCTCCCACACATTCCCTCATCCCATCCTCTCCAGCCCGTGTCTCCCCACTGCTGGATGAAGTCTCCCCAGTGATCCCCCAGGTCCTGCGGTTACAGCCTCTCTTCTCCACATCGCTCCCACACATTCCCTCATCCCATCCCCCCCAGCCTGTGTCTCCCCACTGCTGGATGAAGCCTCCCGAGTGATCCCCCAGGTCCTGCGGTTACAGACTCTCTTCTCCACGTCTCTCCCACACATTCCCTAATGCTCCCCAGCCCGTGTCTCCCCACTGCTGGATGAAGCCTCCCCAGTGATCTCCCAGGTCCTGCGGTTACAGCCTCTCTTCTCCACGTCGCTGCCACACACTCCCTCATCCCATCCTCCCCAGCCCGTGTCTCCCCACTGCTGGATGAAGCCTCCCCAGTGATCTCCCAGGTCCTGCGGTTACATCCTCTCTTCTCCACGTCGCTCCCACACATTCCCTCATCCCATCCTCTCCAGCCCGTGTCTCCCCACTGCTGGATGAAGTCTCCCCAGTGATCCCCCAGGTCCTGCGGTTACAGCCTCTCTTCTCCACGTCGCTCCCACACATTCCCTCATCCCATCCCCCCCAGCCTGTGTCTCCCCACTGCTGGATGAAGCCTCCCCAGTGATCCCCCAGGTCCTGCGGTTACAGACTTTCTTCTCCACGTCTCTCCCACACATTCCCTCATCCTCCCCAGCCCGTGTCTCCCCACTGCTGGATGAAGTCTCCCCAGTGATCTCCCAGGTCCTGCGGTTACAGACTCTCTTCTCCACGTCTCTCCCACACATTCCCTCATCCTCCCCAGCCCGTGTCTCCCCACTGCTGGATGAAGCCTCCCCAGTGATCTCCCAGGTCCTGCGGTTACAGCCTCTCTTCTCCACGTTGTTCCCACACATTCCCTCATCCCATCCTCCCCAGCCCGTGTCTCCCCACTGTTGGATGAAATCTCCCCAGTTATCTCCCAGGTCCTGCGGTTACAGCCTCTCTTCTCCACATCGCTCCCACACATTCCCTCATCCCATCCTCTCCAGCCCGTGTCTCCCCACTGCTGGATGAAGTCTCCCCAGTGATCCCCCAGGTCCTGCGGTTACAGCCTCTCTTCTCCACGTCTCTCCCACACATTCCCTCATCCTCCCCAGCCCGTGTCTCCCCACTGCTGGATGAAGCCTCCCCAGTGATCTCCCAGGTCCTGAGGTTACAGACTCTCTTCTCCACGTCGCTCCCACGCATTCCCTCATCCCATCCTCTCCAGCCCGTGTCTCCCCACTGCTGGATGAAGCCTGCCCAGTGATCTCACAGGTCCTGCGGTTACAGCCTCTCTTCTCCACGTCGCTCCCACACATTCCCTCATCCCATCCTCCCCAGCCCGTGTCTCCCCACTGCTGGATTAAGCCTCCCCAGTGATCTTCCAGGTCCTGCGGTTACAACCTCTCTTCTCCACGTCGCTCCCACACATTCCCTCACCCCATCCTCTCCAGCCCGTGTCTCTCCACTGCTGGATGAAGTCTCCCCAGTGATCTCCCAGGTCCTGCGGTTACAGCCTCTCTTCTCCACGTCACTCCCACACATTCCCTCATGCCATCCTCCCCAGCCCGTGTCTCCCCACTGCTGGATGAAGTCTCCCCAGTGATTTCCCAGGTCCTGCGGTTACAGCCTCTCTTCTCCACGTCGCTCCCACACATTCCCTCATCCTCCCCAGCCCGTGTCTCCCCACTGCTGGATGAAGTCTCCCCAGTGATCTCCCAGGTCCTGCGGTTACAGCCTCTCTTCTCCACGTCGCTCCCACACATTCCCTCATCCCATCCTCCCCAGCCCGTGTCTCCCCACTGCTGGATGAAGCCTCCCCAGTGATCTCCCAGGTCCTGCGGTTACAGCCTCTTTTCTCCACGTCGCTCCCACACATTCCCTCATCCCATCCTCTCCAGCCCGTGTCTCCCCACTGCTGGATGAAGTCTCCCCAGTGATCTCCCAGGTCCTGCGGTTACATCCTCTCTTCTCCACGTCGCTCCCACACATTCCCTCATCCCATCCTCTCCAGCCCGTGTCTCCCCACTGCTGGATGAAGTCTCCCCAGTGATCCCCCAGGTCCTGCGGTTACAGCCTCTCTTCTCCACGTCGCTCCCACACATTCCCTCATCCCATCCCCCCCAGCCTGTGTCTCCCCACTGCTGGATGAAGCCTCCCCAGTGATCCCCCAGGTCCTGCGGTTACAGACTCTCTTCTCCACGTCTCTCCCACACATTCCCTCATCCTCCCCAGCCCGTGTCTCCCCACTGCTGGATGAAGTCTCCCCAGTGATCTCCCAGGTCCTGCGGTTACAGACTCTCTTCTCCACGTCTCTCCCACACATTCCCTCATCCTCCCCAGCCCGTGTCTCCCCACTGCTGGATGAAGCCTCCCCAGTGATCTCCCAGGTCCTGCGGTTACAGCCTCTCTTCTCCACGTTGTTCCCACACATTCCCTCATCCCATCCTCCCCAGCCCGTGTCACCCCACTGTTGGATGAAATCTCCCCAGTGATCTCCCAGGTCCTGCGGTTACAGCCTCTCTTCTCCACGTCGCTCCCACACATTCCCTCATCCCATCCTCTCCAGCCCGTGTCTCCCCACTGCTGGATGAAGTCTCCCCAGTGATCTCCCAGGTCCTGCGGTTGCAGCCTCTCTTCTCCACGTCTCTCCCACACATTCCCTCATCCTCCCCAGCCCGTGTCTCCCCACTGCTGGATGAAGCCTCCCCAGTGATCTCCCAGGTCCTGCGGTTACAGACTCTCTTCTCCACGTCTCTCCCACACATTACCTCATGCTCCCCAGCCCGTGTCTCCCCACTGCTGGATGAAGTCTCCCCAGTGATCTCCCAGGTCCTGCGGTTACAGCCTCTCTTCTCCACGTCGCTCCCACACATTCCCTCATCCCATCCTCCCCAGCCCGTGTCTCCCCACTGCTGGATGAAGCCTCCCCAGTGATCTCCCAGGTCCTGCGGTTACAGCCTCTCTTCTCCACGTTGTTCCCACACATTCCCTCATCCCATCCTCCCCAGCCCGTGTCTCCCCACTGTTGGATGAAATCTCCCCAGTGATCTCCCAGGTCCTGCGGTTACAGCCTCTCTTCTCCACATCGCTCCCACACATTCCCTCATCCCATCCTCTACAGCCCGTGTCTCCCCACTGCTGGATGAAGTCTCCCCAGTGATCCCCCAGGTCCTGCGGTTACAGCCTCTCTTCTCCACGTCTCTCCCACACATTTCCTCATCCTCCCCAGCCCGTGTCTCCCCACTGCTGGATGAAGCCTCCCCAGTGATCTCCCAGGTCCTGCAGTTACAGACTCTCTTCTCCACGTCTCTCCCACACATTCCCTCATGCTCCCCAGCCCGTGTCTCCCCACTGCTGGATGAAGCCTCCCCAATGATCTCCCAGGTCCTGCGGTTACAGCCTCTCTTCTCCACGTCGCTCCCACACATTCCCTCATCCCATCCTCTCCAGCCCGTGTCTCCCCACTGCTGGATGAAGCCTCCCCAGTGATCTCCCAGGTCCTGCGGTTACAGACTCTCTTCTCCACGTCGCTCCCACACATTCCCTCATCCTCTCCAGCCCGTGTCTCCCCACTGCTGGATGAAGTCTCCCCAGTGATCCCCCAGGTCCTGCGGTTACAGCCTCTCTTCTCCACGTCGCTCCCACACATTCCCTCACCCCATCCTCTCCAGCCCGCGTCTCCCCACTGCTGGATGAAGTCTCCCCAGTGAACTGCCAGGTCCTGAGGTTACAGCCTCTCTTCTCCACGTCGCTCCCACACATTCCCTCATCCCATCCTCTCCAGCCCGTGTCTCCCCACTGCTGGATGAAGCCTGCCCAGTGATCTCACAGGTACTGCGGTTACAGCCTCTCTTCTCCACGTCGCTCCCACACATTCCCTCATCCCATCCTCCCCAGCCCGTGTCTCCCCACTGCTGGATGAAGCCTCCCCAGTGATCTCCCAGGTCCTGCGGTTACAGCCTCTCTTCTCCACGTCGCTCCCACACATTCCCTCACCCCATCCTCTCCAGCCCGTGTCTCCCCACTGCTGGATGAAGTCTCCCCAGTGATCTCCCAGGTCCTGCGGTTACAGCCTCTCTTCTCCACGTCACTCCCACACATTCCCTCATGCCATCCTCCCCAGCCCGTGTCTCCCCACTGCTGGATGAAGTCTCCCCAGTGATTTCCCAGGTCCTGCGGTTACAGCCTCTCTTCTCCACATCACTCCCACACATTCCCTCATCCTCCCCAGCCCGTGTCTCCCCACTGCTGGATGAAGTCTCCCCAGTGATCTCCCAGGTCCTGCGGTTACAGCCTCTCTTCTCCACGTCGCTCCCACACATTCCCTCATCCCATCCTCCCCAGCCCGTGTCTCCCCACTGCTGGATGAAGCCTCCCCAGTGATCTCCCAGGTCCTGCGGTTACAGCCTCTCTTCTCCACGTCGCTCCCACACATTCCCTCATCCCATCCTCCCCAGCCCGTGTCTCCCCACTGCTGGATGAAGCCTCCCCAGTGATCTCCCAGGTCCTGCGGTTACAGCCTCTCTTCTCCACGTTGTTCCCACACATTCCCTCATCCCATCCTCCCCAGCCCGTGTCTCCCCACTGTTGGATGAAATCTCCCCAGTGATCTCCCAGGTCCTGCGGTTACAGCCTCTCTTCTCCACATCGCTCCCACACATTCCCTCATCCCATCCTCTACAGCCCGTGTCTCCCCACTGCTGGATGAAGTCTCCCCAGTGATCCCCCAGGTCCTGCGGTTACAGCCTCTCTTCTCCACGTCTCTCCCACACATTTCCTCATCCTCCCCAGCCCGTGTCTCCCCACTGCTGGATGAAGCCTCCCCAGTGATCTCCCAGGTCCTGCAGTTACAGACTCTCTTCTCCACGTCTCTCCCACACATTCCCTCATGCTCCCCAGCCCGTGTCTCCCCACTGCTGGATGAAGCCTCCCCAATGATCTCCCAGGTCCTGCGGTTACAGCCTCTCTTCTCCACGTCGCTCCCACACATTCCCTCATCCCATCCTCTCCAGCCCGTGTCTCCCCACTGCTGGATGAAGCCTCCCCAGTGATCTCCCAGGTCCTGCGGTTACAGACTCTCTTCTCCACGTCGCTCCCACACATTCCCTCATCCTCTCCAGCCCGTGTCTCCCCACTGCTGGATGAAGTCTCCCCAGTGATCCCCCAGGTCCTGCGGTTACAGCCTCTCTTCTCCACGTCGCTCCCACACATTCCCTCACCCCATCCTCTCCAGCCCGCGTCTCCCCACTGCTGGATGAAGTCTCCCCAGTGAACTGCCAGGTCCTGAGGTTACAGCCTCTCTTCTCCACGTCGCTCCCACACATTCCCTCATCCCATCCTCTCCAGCCCGTGTCTCCCCACTGCTGGATGAAGCCTGCCCAGTGATCTCACAGGTACTGCGGTTACAGCCTCTCTTCTCCACGTCGCTCCCACACATTCCCTCATCCCATCCTCCCCAGCCCGTGTCTCCCCACTGCTGGATGAAGCCTCCCCAGTGATCTCCCAGGTCCTGCGGTTACAGCCTCTCTTCTCCACGTCGCTCCCACACATTCCCTCACCCCATCCTCTCCAGCCCGTGTCTCCCCACTGCTGGATGAAGTCTCCCCAGTGATCTCCCAGGTCCTGCGGTTACAGCCTCTCTTCTCCACGTCACTCCCACACATTCCCTCATGCCATCCTCCCCAGCCCGTGTCTCCCCACTGCTGGATGAAGTCTCCCCAGTGATTTCCCAGGTCCTGCGGTTACAGCCTCTCTTCTCCACATCACTCCCACACATTCCCTCATCCTCCCCAGCCCGTGTCTCCCCACTGCTGGATGAAGTCTCCCCAGTGATCTCCCAGGTCCTGCGGTTACAGCCTCTCTTCTCCACGTCGCTCCCACACATTCCCTCATCCCATCCTCCCCAGCCCGTGTCTCCCCACTGCTGGATGAAGCCTCCCCAGTGATCTCCCAGGTCCTGCGGTTACAGCCTCTTTTCTCCACGTCGCTCCCACACATTCCCTCATCCCATCCTCTCCAGCCCGTGTCTCCCCACTGCTGGATGAAGTCTCCCCAGTGATCTCCCAGGTCCTGCGGTTACATCCTCTCTTCTCCACGTCGCTCCCACACATTCCCTCATCCCATCCTCTCCAGCCCGTGTCTCCCCACTGCTGGATGAAGTCTCCCCAGTGATCCCCCAGGTCCTGCGGTTACAGCCTCTCTTCTCCACGTCGCTCCCACACATTCCCTCATCCCATCCTCCCCAGCCCGTGTCTCCCCACTGCTGGATGAAGTCTCCCCAGTGATCTCCCAGGTCCTGCGGTTACACCCTCTCTTCTCCACGTCGCTCCCACACATTCCCTCATCCTCCCCAGCCCGTGTCTCCCCACTGCTGGATGAAGTCTCCCCAGGGAAAGTCTCATAGCTCCCTTTTGTCTGTGTTACCATGTCACCCTGCGGGGGGAGGGACAGGCTCATAGCTCCCTTCTGTCTGTGTCACCCTGCGGGGGGAGGGACAGTCTCATAGCTCCCTTCTGTCTGTGTCACTGTGTCACCCTGCGGGGGGAGGGACAGGCTCATAGCTCCCTTCTGTCTGTGTCACTGTGTCACCCTGCGGGGGGAGGGACAGGCTCATAGCTCCCTTCTGTCTGTGTCACTGTGTCACCCTGCGGGGGGAGGGACAGGCTCTTAGCTCCCTTCTGGGTGTCTGTACAATCAGTGACACGACCCAAGGACTGTACTGTACAGACATCATTTATAGATAATTTATTTTCTCTCATAAAAAGAGAGGAAGACAGATATGAATCAGACACAGCACACTGCATATCACAGCCCACGTTTCCTTCATTATCTCCGCTCGCTGCAGTAACATTTCTTCATAAAACCCCATTTGCTGTTATTTTCATCAAAAGCAGCAGTGAAAATTCCCAGCGTTCTGCAAGGAACAGGTGATCCCCCCTCCTACCCCCCCTCTCCTACCCCCCCCCCCTACCGCCTCTCCCACCTCCTCGCTCTACCCTCCCCCCTCCTCACTCTACCCTCCCCCCTCCTCACTCTACCCTCCCCCTCAAACAAAAAAACAAGGGCGGGATTCGCCTAACGTTTTTCAGATCCGGGTGTGAGACGCGTGACAATGAATTTATGCGGCGGTTACATTTTCACGCAGAGGTTAAAATGATAAATTTTTCGTCCAAAAGAATAACAATAAAAAGATAATAGTTAAGAATAAAAAGGCGATGAGATCCCATCTCTCGGGGTCACCGGCCGATAAATACCAGTGTGTTAGTGTTGTGCGTTTGTAGTGTCGCTGTGTTACAAAGAAACAGCACAAGTGGCGGCGTTAGTGAGATGGAAGAGGTGAAAGGGGTCTGGATCATTGGGATTATTTTCAAGTCGCAGTGTATACGGTGTACACGTATATATGGTGTATACGTATATACGTGTACACACAGGCGTGAGAACCTTTGTGAACCCCAGTGATAATTACGGAAATTCCATGTTTTTTCCACGATAAACTTCCTGAACCCGTCTTTTCTTATATATCCAACAGGGTTTATATTAACCAATTCCATGTCTTTTTAACCAAAATGATGTATGAATTAGACAAACAAACAATGAGTAATTAAGAGTCCGGGTATGTGCAAAAGTAAATGAAACCCTGGTTTTATCAGCTAAATTAAAGGGGACAATTAGAATCAGGTGTTTAAATAATTAGGGGTGAGTTTGGGAGGCCCCACCCTATATATAGATCAGAAACGTTGTGACTTTGGTCTTCACCGTACAGGTGTGTGGGAACATGTAATGTCATGATCAAAATAAATCTTTGAGGACCTCAGAAAAGCAGCAATTGATGCTCATCAGTGTAGAAAGGGTTACAAAGCCGTTTCTAAGGGTTACACAGCCGTTTCTAGGGATTTGGGGATCCACCAATCCACTTTCAGACAAATGGAGAAAGTTCCAGACCAGTCACTCTACCCAGGAGCGGTCGTCCTAGCAAAATCCCTCCAAGAACAAACCGGCAAATCATCCAGGAAGTCACAAAGAACCCCAGAGTAACATCCACGGATCGGCAGGCCACGCTCACCTCGGCTAATGTGAGTGTTCCTGACTCAACCATCAGAAAAAGACTGACCAAGAATGGTGTTCATGGAAGGACAGCCAGGAGGAAGCCACTGCTCTCTAATGTGAGTGTTCCTGACTCAACCATCAGAAAAAGACTGACCAAGAATGGTGTTCATGGAAGGACAGCCAGGAGGAAGCCACTGCTCTCTAATGTGAGTGTTCCTGACTCAACCATCAGAAAAAGACTGACCAAGAATGGTGTTCATGGAAGGACAGCCACGAGGAAGCCACTGCTCTCTAATGTGAGTGTTCCTGACTCAACCATCAGAAAAAGACTGACCAAGAATGGTGTTCATGGAAGGACAGCCACGAGGAAGCCACTGCTCTCTAATGTGAGTGTTCCTGACTCAACCATCAGAAAAAGACTGACCAAGAATGGTGTTCATGGAAGGACAGCCAGGAGGAAGCCACTGCTCTGTAAAAAGAACATTGCTGCCGTCTGAAGTTTGCCAGAGTACATAGATGATCCATAAAACTTCTGGAATAATGTTCTCTGGACAGACGAGTCAAAGGAAGAGCTTTTTGGCCTCAATGAGAAACGTTATGTTTGGTGAAAACCAAAACTGCGTTTGAACAGAAGAACCTCATCCAACCGTCAGGCGTGGTGGTGGGGGTGTGATGGTTTGGGGCTGCTTTGCTGCCATCATTGACACAACCATGAATTCTGCATTGTATCAGAAGATCCTAGAGGAGAATGTCAGGCCGTCCGTCTGTCCGTCCGTGACCTGAAGCGGGTTATGCAGCAGGACAATGATCCTAAATACACAAGCAGGTCTACACAAGAACGGCTGCAGAAGAAATTCCGCGTGTTAGAACGGCCCGGTCACAGCCCAGACCTAAAACACATCGAAATGATGTGACAGGACATGAAGCGAGCTGTCCATGTAAGGAGCCCTCAAATGTCACTGAGCTGAAGCAGTTCTGTGAGGAGGAACGGGCCAGGATTCCCCAGACCCGATGTGAGAGACTGACCGGCAGTTACAGGAAACTCTTAGCTGAAGTTATTGCGAGTCACGGGGGCCCCACCGGCTACTGAAGCGTCACACACGGAGAAATAGGGGTGCTCCTTCTGCTCACACACGGAGAAATAGGGGTGCTCCTTCTGCTCACACACGGAGAAATAGGGGTGCTCCTTCTGCTCACAGAGAAATAGGGGTGCTCCTTCTGCGCACACAGAGATAGGTGTGCTCCTTCTGCTCACACACAGAGAAATAGGGGTGCTCCTTCTGCGCACACAGAGAAATAGGGGTGCTCCTTCTGCTCACACACGGAGAGATAGGGGTGCTCCTTCTGCTCTCACACGGAGAAATAGGGGTGCTCCTTCTGCTCACACGGAGAAATAGGGGTGCTCCTTCTGCTCTCACACGGAGAAATAGGGGTGCTCCTTCTGCTCTCACACGGGGAAATAGGGGTGCTCCTTCTGCTCACACACGGAGAAATAGGGGTGCTCCTTCTGCTCTCACACGGAGAAATAGGGGTGCTCCTTCTGCTCACACACGGAGAAATAGGGGTGCTCCTTCTGCTCACACACGGAGAAATATGTGTGCTCCTTCTGCTCACACACGGAGAAATAGGGGTGCTCCTTCTGCTCTCACACGGAGAAATAGGGGTGCTCCTTCTGCTCACACACGGAGAAATAGGGGTGCTCCTTCTGCTCACACACGGAGAAATAGGGGTGCTCCTTCTGCTCACAGAGAAATAGGGGTGCTCCTTCTGCGCACACAGAGATAGGTGTGCTCCTTCTGCTCACACACGGAGAGATAGGGGTGCTCCTTCTGCTCTCACACGGAGAAATAGGGGTGCTCCTTCTGCTCACACGGAGAAATAGGGGTGCTCCTTCTGCTCTCACACGGGGAAATAGGGGTGCTCCTTCTGCTCTCACACGGGGAAATAGGGGTGCTCCTTCTGCTCACACACGGAGAAATAGGGGTGCTCCTTCTGCTCACACACGGAGAAATAGGGGTGCTCCTTCTGCTCACACACGGAGAAATAGGGGTGCTCCTTCTGCTCACACACGGAGAAATAGGGGTGCTCCTTCTGCTCACACACGGAGAAATAGGGGTGCTCCTTCTGCTCACACATGGAGAAATATGTGTGCTCCTTCTGCGCACACACGGAGAAATAGGGGTGCTCCTTCTGCACTCACACGGAGAAATGTGTGCTCCTTCTGCTCACACACGGAGAAATAGGGGTGCTCCTTCTGCTCACACACGGAGAAATAGGGGTGCTCCTTCTGCTCACACACGGAGAAATAGGGGTGCTCCTTCTGCTCACACATGGAGAAATATGTGTGCTCCTTCTGCGCACACACGGAGAAATAGGGGTGCTCCTTCTGCTCTCACACGGAGAAATAGGGGTGCTCCTTCTGCTCACACACGGAGAAATAGGGGTGCTCCTTCTGCTCACACACGGAGAAATATGTGTGCTCCTTCTGCTCACACACGGAGAAATAGGGGTGCTCCTTCTGCTCTCACACGGAGAAATAGGGGTGCTCCTTCTGCTCACACACGGAGAAATAGGGGTGCTCCTTCTGCTCACACACGGAGAAATAGGGGTGCTCCTTCTGCTCTCACACGGAGAAATAGGGGTGCTCCTTCTGCTCACACACGGAGAAATAGGGGTGCTCCTTCTGCGCACACACGGAGAAATAGGGGTGCTCCTTCTGCACACACAGAGAAATAGGGGTGCTCCTTCTGCGCACACACGGAGAAATAGGGGTGCTCCTTCTGCGCACACAGAGAAATAGGGGTGCTCCTTCTGCTCACACACGGAGAAATAGGGGTGCTCCTTCTGCGCACACACGGAGAAATAGGGGTGCTCCTTCTGCGCACACAGAGAAATAGGGGTGCTCCTTCTGCGCACACACGGAGAAATAGGGGTGCTCCTTCTGCGCACACACGGAGAAATATGTGTGCTCCTTCTGCTCACACACGGAGAAATAGGGGTTCTCCTTCTGCGCACACACGGAGAAATATGTGTGCTCCTTCTGCGCACACAGAGAAATAGGGGTGCTCCTTCTGCTCACACACGGAGAAATAGGGGTGCTCCTTCTGCGCACACACGGAGAAATAGGGGTGCTCCTTCTGCGCACACAGAGAAATAGGGGTGCTCCTTCTGCGCACACACGGAGAAATAGGGGTGCTCCTTCTGCGCACACACGGAGAAATAGGGGTGCACCTTCTGCTCACACACGGAGAAATATGTGTGCTCCTTCTGCTCACACACAGAGAAATAGGGGTGCTCCTTCTGCTCACACACAGAGAAATAGGGGTGCTCCTTCTGCTCTCACACTGAGAAATAGGGGTGCTCCTTCTGCGCACACACGGAGAAATAGGGGTGCTCCTTCTGCGCACACACGGAGAAATAGGGGTGCTCCTTCTGCGCACACACGGAGAAATAGGGGTGCTCCTTCTGCACACAGAGAAATAGGGGTGCTCCTGCTGCGCACACACGGAGAAATAGGGGTGCTCCTTCTGCTCACACACGGATACCGACTGTTTCATTAATTGCGGATAAATACATGCTGAAAAGTATCATGTTTCTGTGTCGTGTTTCTGTGTCGTGTTTCTGTGTCGTGTTTCTGTGTCATGTTTCTGTGTCGTGTTTCTGTGTCGTGTGTGTGATCAGGTTCTCTGTATCTGTTATTAGGACTTAGATTAAGATCTCATTTAGGTTTCAAATATGTGAAAATCCTAAGGGGTTCCCAAAAGTTTTCCTTTTATTTGCTATATGCAATACGGTGGCGGTTTCTTGTTGCCTTTTTCACCCACCATAGCTTAAAACGTACGTATGTACGCGTACACGCACACACACGTACACGCACACACACGTACACATACACACGGACACACACCAATTCATTCATTTCTGCCACGGATACGTGAAGAATTGCACCCAAAGAAATCAGAATCCATAAAATTCAAACAAATCAACCGCGAGACACGATTGGCTGGTGAATTGGCGGCGTGAATGCCGCACGGAACACAGAACAGCACACGAAAACGGCTACGGGAAATGTCACATAACGGCCGCAGCACCTATATATATATATATATATACGCACACACACGCGCGCGCACACCTAGCACAGCTGTGTTACAATAAGGCACTCTGGCGCAGTCTCATAGGGCAACTCATACACTTACAGTTTCACCCGATAATGTCCGGGGCAGAGAAATATTCCTATCAATAGTGCAGCAGAGCACTGCAGAGCAGAGTGTTAGAGAACAGAGCGCTGCAGAGCAGAGTGTTATAGCGTTGCATAACAGAGCGCTGCAGAGCATTACAGAGCAGAGCGTTAGAACGTTACAGATCATTACAGAGCGTTAGAGAACAGAGCGTTGCAGAGCATTACAGAGCAGAGCGTTAGAGCGTTGGCGAGCATTACAGAGCAGAGAGACCGTCATTACTGGGGTAACTATGCCGCAAGTGCCTTATTGCCCTAACCTCTACATGACGTTCTTCCAGACCGACGCGTTTCACATGACGAGCGACGTTGGAGATTGTATAATTGCGTTTGACGTAAGGTCGGAGAAAAAGATCACAGATCAGTGGTTTCCGTCTCCGTTAGCAGCTTCCATTCAGGCCGTGTAGCAAGAAGGGGGGAAATCGTCCTTTCTAACCCCAAAGACTGAAAATTACTTCACAAAACCTCCCACTCCCCCATATTAAAAGGATCCTAATTTCAATGAACGGTCTTAATATCCAATAATCCATCTTCCCCGCCCCATCTCTCTGTCCGACTGCGCTGGGAACATTCCTCCCCCATCTTCCCGGCCCCATCTCTCTGTCCGACTGCGCTGAGAACATTCCTCCCCCATCTTCCCCGCCCCATCTCTCTGTCCGACTGCGCTGGGAACATTCCTCCCCCATCTTCCCCGCCCCATCTCTCTGTCCGACTGCGCTGGGAACATTCCTCCCCCATCTTCCCCGCCCCATCTCTCTGTCCGACTGCGCTGGGAACATTCCTCCCCCATCTTCCCGGCCCCATCTCTCTGTCCGACTGCGCTGGGAACATTCCTCCCCCATCTTCCCGGCCCCATCTCTCTGTCCGACTGCGCTGGGAACATTCCTCCCCCATCTTCCCGGCCCCATCTCTCTGTCCGACTGCGCTGGGAACATTCCTCCCCCATCTTCCCCGCCCCATCTCTCTGTCCGACTGCGCTGGGAACATTCCTCCCCCATCTTCCCGGCCCCATCTCTCTGTCCGACTGCGCTGAGAACATTCCTCCCCCATCTTCCCGGCCCCATCTCTCTGTCCGACTGCGCTGGGAACATTCCTCCCCCATCTTCCCGGCCCCATCTCTCTGTCCGACTGCGCTGGGAACATTCCTCCCCCATCTTCCCCGCCCCATCTCTCTGTCCGACTGCGCTGGGAACATTCCTCCCCCATCTTCCCCGCCCCATCTCTCTGTCCGACTGCGCTGGGAACATTCCTCCCCCATCTTCCCCGCCCCATCTCTCTGTCCGACTGCGCTGGGAACATTCCTCCCCCATCTTCCCCGCCCCATCTCTCTGTCCGACTGCGCTGGGAACATTCCTCCCCCATCTTCCCGGCCCCATCTCTCTGTCCGACTGCGCTGGGAACATTCCTCCCCCATCTTCCCCGCCCCATCTCTCTGTCCGACTGCGCTGGGAACATTCCTCCCCCATCTTCCCGGCCCCATCTCTCTGTCCGACTGCGCTGGGAACATTCCTCCCCCATCTTCCCCGCCCCATCTCTCTGTCCGACTGCGCTGGGAACATTCCTCCCCCATCTTCCCGGCCCCATCTCTCTGTCCGACTGCGCTGAGAACATTCCTCCCCCATCTTCCCGGCCCCATCTCTCTGTCCGACTGCGCTGGGAACATTCCTCCCCCATCTTCCCGGCCCCATCTCTCTGTCCGACTGCGCTGGGAACATTCCTCCCCCATCTTCCCCGCCCCATCTCTCTGTCCGACTGCGCTGGGAACATTCCTCCCCCATCTTCCCCGCCCCATCTCTCTGTCCGACTGCGCTGGGAACATTCCTCCCCCATCTTCCCCGCCCCATCTCTCTGTCCGACTGCGCTGGGAACATTCCTCCCCCATCTTCCCCGCCCCATCTCTCTGTCCGACTGCGCTGGGAACATTCCTCCCCCATCTTCCCGGCCCCATCTCTCTGTCCGACTGCGCTGGGAACATTCCTCCCCCATCTTCCCCGCCCCATCTCTCTGTCCGACTGCGCTGGGAACATTCCTCCCCCATCTTCCCGGCCCCATCTCTCTGTCCGACTGCGCTGAGAACATTCCTCCCCCATCTTCCCGGCCCCATCTCTCTGTCCGACTGCGCTGGGAACATTCCTCCCCCATCTTCCCGGCCCCATCTCTCTGTCCGACTGCGCTGGGAACATTCCTCCCCCATCTTCCCGGCCCCATCTCTCTGTCCGACTGCGCTGGGAACATTCCTCCCCCATCTTCCCGGCCCCATCTCTCTGTCCGACTGCGCTGGGAACATTCCTCCCCCATCTCTCTGTCCGACTGCGCTGGGAACATTCCTCCCCCATCTTCCCGGCCCCATCTCTCTGTCCGACTGCGCTGGGAACATTCCTCCCCCATCTTCCCGGCCCCATCTCTCTGTCCGACTGCGCTGGGAACATTCCTCCCCCATCTTCCCGGCCCCATCTCTCTGTCCGACTGCGCTGGGAACATTCCTCCCCCATCTTCCCGGCCCCATCTCTCTGTCCGACTGCGCTGGGAACATTCCTCCCCCATCTTCCCGGCCCCATCTCTCTGTCCGACTGCGCTGAGAACATTCCTCCCCCATCTTCCCGGCCCCATCTCTCTGTCCGACTGCGCTGGGAACATTCCTCCCCCATCTTCCCCGCCCCATCTCTCTGTCCGACTGCGCTGGGAACATTCCTCCCCCATCTTCCCGGCCCCATCTCTCTGTCCGACTGCGCTGGGAACATTCCTCCCCCATCTTCCCGGCCCCATCTCTCTGTCCGACTGCGCTGGGAACATTCCTCCCCCATCTTCCCGGCCCCATCTCTCTGTCCGACTGCGCTGAGAACATTCCTCCCCCATCTTCCCGGCCCCATCTCTCTGTCCGACTGCGCTGAGAACATTCCTCCCCCATCTTCCCGGCCCCATCTCTCTGTCCGACTGCGCTGGGAACATTCCTCCCCCATCTTCCCCGCCCCATCTCTCTGTCCGACTGCGCTGGGAACATTCCTCCCCCATCTTCCCCGCCCCATCTCTCTGTCCGACTGCGCTGAGAACATTCCTCCCCCATCTTCCCGGCCCCATCTCTCTGTCCGACTGCGCTGGGAACATTCCTCCCCCATCTTCCCCGCCCCATCTCTCTGTCCGACTGCGCTGAGAACATTCCTCCTCCATCTTCCCGGCCCCATCTCTCTGTCCGACTGCGCTGAGAACATTCCTCCCCCATCTTCCCGGCCCCATCTCTCTGTCCGACTGCGCTGGGAACATTCCTCCCCCATCTTCCCCGCCCCATCTCTCTGTCCGACTGCGCTGAGAACATTCCTCCCCCATCTTCCCGGCCCCATCTCTCTGTCCGACTGCGCTGGGAACATTCCTCCCCCATCTTCCCGGCCCCATCTCTCTGTCCGACTGCGCTGAGAACATTCCTCCCCCATCTTCCCGGCCCCATCTCTCTGTCCGACTGCGCTGGGAACATTCCTCCCCCATCTTCCCGGCCCCATCTCTCTGTCCGACTGCGCTGGGAACATTCCTCCCCCATCTTCCCGGCCCCATCTCTCTGTCCGACTGCGCTGGGAACATTCCTCCCCCATCTTCCCGGCCCCATCTCTCTGTCCGACTGCGCTGGGAACATTCCTCCCCCATCTTCCCGGCCCCATCTCTCTGTCCGACTGCGCTGGGAACATTCCTCCCCCATCTTCCCCGCCCCATCTCTCTGTCCGACTGCGCTGGGAACATTCCTCCCCCATCTTCCCGGCCCCATCTCTCTGTCCGACTGCGCTGAGAACATTCCTCCCCCATCTTCCCGGCCCCATCTCTCTGTCCGACTGCGCTGAGAACATTCCTCCCCCATCTTCCCGGCCCCATCTCTCTGTCCGACTGCGCTGAGAACATTCCTCCCCCATCTTCCCGGCCCCATCTCTCTGTCCGACTGCGCTGGGAACATTCCTCCCCCATCTTCCCGGCCCCATCTCTCTGTCCGACTGCGCTGGGAACATTCCTCCCCCATCTTCCCGGCCCCATCTCTCTGTCCGACTGCGCTGGGAACATTCCTCCCCCATCTTCCCCGCCCCATCTCTCTGTCCGACTGCGCTGAGAACATTCCTCCCCCATCTTCCCGGCCCCATCTCTCTGTCCGACTGCGCTGAGAACATTCCTCCCCCATCTTCCCGGCCCCATCTCTCTGTCCGACTGCGCTGAGAACATTCCTCCCCCATCTTCCCGGCCCCATCTCTCTGTCCGACTGCGCTGGGAACATTCCTCCCCCATCTTCCCAGCCCCATCTCTCTGTCCGACTGCGCTGGGAACATTCCTCCCCCATCTTCCCGGCCCCATCTCTCTGTCCGACTGCGCTGAGAACATTCCTCCCCCATCTTCCCCGGCCCCATCTCTCTGTCCGACTGCGCTGGGAACATTCCTCCCCCATCTTCCCGGCCCCATCTCTCTGTCCGACTGCGCTGGGAACATTCCTCCCCCATCTTCCCGGCCCCATCTCTCTGTCCGACTGCGCTGGGAACATTCCTCCCCCATCTTCCCGGCCCCATCTCTCTGTCCGACTGCGCTGGGAACATTCCTCCCCCATCTTCCCGGCCCCATCTCTCTGTCCGACTGCGCTGAGAACATTCCTCCCCCATCTTCCCGGCCCCATCTCTCTGTCCGACTGCGCTGGGAACATTCCTCCCCCATCTTCCCGGCCCCATCTCTCTGTCCGACTGCGCTGGGAACATTCCTCCCCCATCTTCCCCGCCCCATCTCTCTGTCCGACTGCGCTGAGAACATTCCTCCCCCATCTTCCCGGCCCCATCTCTCTGTCCGACTGCGCTGGGAACATTCCTCCCCCATCTTCCCGGCCCCATCTCTCTGTCCGACTGCGCTGGGAACATTCCTCCCCCATCTTCCCGGCCCCATCTCTCTGTCCGACTGCGCTGGGAACATTCCTCCCCCATCTTCCCGGCCCCATCTCTCTGTCCGACTGCGCTGGGAACATTCCTCCCCCATCTTCCCGGCCCCATCTCTCTGTCCGACTGCGCTGGGAACATTCCTCCCCCATCTTCCCGGCCCCATCTCTCTGTCCGACTGCGCTGGGAACATTCCTCCCCCATCTTCCCGGCCCCATCTCTCTGTCCGACTGCGCTGGGAACATTCCTCCCCCATCTTCCCCGCCCCATCTCTCTGTCCGACTGCGCTGGGAACATTCCTCCCCCATCTTCCCCGCCCCATCTCTCTGTCCGACTGCGCTGGGAACATTCCTCCCCCATCTTCCCGGCCCCATCTCTCTGTCCGACTGCGCTGAGAACATTCCTCCCCCATCTTCCCGGCCCCATCTCTCTGTCCGACTGCGCTGAGAACATTCCTCCCCCATCTTCCCGGCCCCATCTCTCTGTCCGACTGCGCTGAGAACATTCCTCCCCCATCTTCCCGGCCCCATCTCTCTGTCCGACTGCGCTGGGAACATTCCTCCCCCATCTTCCCCGCCCCATCTCTCTGTCCGACTGCGCTGAGAACATTCCTCCCCCATCTTCCCGGCCCCATCTCTCTGTCCGACTGCGCTGAGAACATTCCTCCCCCATCTTCCCCGCCCCATCTCTCTGTCCGACTGCGCTGGGAACATTCCTCCCCCATCTTCCCGGCCCCATCTCTCTGTCCGACTGCGCTGGGAACATTCCTCCCCCATCTTCCCGGCCCCATCTCTCTGTCCGACTGCGCTGGGAACATTCCTCCCCCATCTTCCCGGCCCCATCTCTCTGTCCGACTGCGCTGAGAACATTCCTCCCCCATCTTCCCGGCCCCATCTCTCTGTCCGACTGCGCTGGGAACATTCCTCCCCCATCTTCCCGCCCCATCTCTCTGTCCGACTGCGCTGGGAACATTCCTCCCCCATCTTCCCGGCCCCATCTCTCTGTCCGACTGCGCTGGGAACATTCCTCCCCCATCTTCCCCGCCCCATCTCTCTGTCCGACTGCGCTGAGAACATTCCTCCCCCATCTTCCCGGCCCCATCTCTCTGTCCGACTGCGCTGGGAACATTCCTCCCCCATCTTCCCGGCCCCATCTCTCTGTCCGACTGCGCTGGGAACATTCCTCCCCCATCTTCCCGGCCCCATCTCTCTGTCCGACTGCGCTGGGAACATTCCTCCCCCATCTTCCCGGCCCCATCTCTCTGTCCGACTGCGCTGAGAACATTCCTCCCCCATCTTCCCCGCCCCATCTCTCTGTCCGACTGCGCTGAGAACATTCCTCCCCCATCTTCCCCGGCCCCATCTCTCTGTCCGACTGCGCTGGGAACATTCCTCCCCCATCTTCCCGGCCCCATCTCTCTGTCCGACTGCGCTGGGAACATTCCTCCCCCATCTTCCCGGCCCCATCTCTCTGTCCGACTGCGCTGGGAACATTCCTCCCCCATCTTCCCGGCCCCATCTCTCTGTCCGACTGCGCTGGGAACATTCCTCCCCCATCTTCCCGGCCCCATCTCTCTGTCCGACTGCGCTGGGAACATTCCTCCCCCATCTTCCCGGCCCCATCTCTCTGTCCGACTGCGCTGAGAACATTCCTCCCCCATCTTCCCGGCCCCATCTCTCTGTCCGACTGCGCTGGGAACATTCCTCCCCCATCTTCCCGGCCCCATCTCTCTGTCCGACTGCGCTGAGAACATTCCTCCCCCATCTTCCCGGCCCCATCTCTCTGTCCGACTGCGCTGAGAACATTCCTCCCCCATCTTCCCGGCCCCATCTCTCTGTCCGACTGCGCTGAGAACATTCCTCCCCCATCTTCCCGGCCCCATCTCTCTGTCCGACTGCGCTGGAACATTCCTCCCCCATCTTCCCGCCCCATCTCTCTGTCCGACTGCGCTGGAACATTCCTCCCCCATCTTCCCGGCCCATCTCTCTGTCCGACTGCGCTGAGAACATTCCTCCCTCCATCTTCCCCGGCCCCATCTCTCTGTCCGACTGCGCTGGAACATTCCTCCCCCATCTTCCCCGCCCCATCTCTCTGTCCGACTGCGCTGAGAACATTCCTCTCCCATCTTCCCAACTTTCTCCTTCCCTCTCCACTTATCCCTCTCCTTACATCCTCCCTCCTCCCATACTTCCTCCCTGCTCTCTCCTGACATCCTCCCTCCTACCCAACGTCCTCCTTCTCTCCCGACGTCCTCCTTCCTCCTCTCCCTCCCTCCTACCCAACGTCCTCCCTTCTCTTCCGACGTCCTCCTTCCTCTCATACTCCCTCTCTCTCCCATCCTTCCTCCTCTCCCTCCCTCATACCCTACGTCCTCCTTTCTCCTAACATCCTCCCTCCTCTCCCTCCCTCCGCTCTTCACACGGGCGTCTCCCTCTCGCGCAGATCCGGGGCGGAGTTCTGCCGGCGCATCCTGGGGGGTGCTGTGTATGGGTGGTACTTGTACGGCCTCTCCTGGGGGGGCGGAGGATGGCGCGGCTGACTGCCCCTGCCTCTCCTCCCTGTTCTGACCTACCACGCACTGCTGCTGCCCCTCTGCATTTTGGCGCCCGCGGCGGGTGCTGCGGCCTCCTTCCCCCTCCGTTTGAGCCCCCTTCCAGCGAATTCCTCCGCTGATCGTGACGGTCGCCCTCCCCCTGGCGCCTGTGCCGGTGGCTTCTCCGCCTCTCTGCCGCCTCCACCTCCTCCCTCTGCCCAGCCCGCCACTCGCTACGTACTCGGTCACCGCACGTTGTGCCGGGCGCCCACGTGAAGCGGTGCTGGGGGTTGCTCTTGAAGGGGAAGCGCAACTTGCAGTCCAAAGGGGGGATAAACCTGCCGGGGCCGGGCGCGCGCCGAGGGCAACGCGATATCTCCTGCTGCTGCAGGTTCTGTACTCGGGTCTGTTCCTGCTTCAGCCAGCGCGTCCTGCCGCGGCGGAAAGATGGGTCTTCGTCCATCAGACGGGTCACGCGCTGCTCTTTGGGAGGGTGGTCGTGGGGATCGCCGGTCTGGTAAAAGTCGGGGTCGTCTCCGTCATCATCGGGGTACCACAGGAAGGCTTGGTCATCTGGTAGTCGTCTTCCCTCCCGTCGTCCTGTGAGTGACAGCAGGAAGGGGGCACAGGCAAGTTAAAAGGTCAACGGTTCCTCCATGTAGGGGGAGGAGGTGGGGGACAGGGAGGAAAGGATAGAGAAAGAGGGGGGGGGGGGCAGGGAGGGTATAG
>NW_027455758.1:0-31222 GCF_040206685.1 Ascaphus truei
TTTTGCCTCCTGCGCTCTCACACACGCCCAGCACACTCTGTGCCTCCTGCGCTCTCACACACGCCCCGCACACTCTGTGCCTCCTGCGCTCTCACACACGCCCAGCAGCAGCTCTGTGCCTCCTGCGCTCTCACACACGCCCAGCGCGCTCTGTGCCTCCTGCGCTCTCGCACACGCCCAGCACACTCTGTGCCTCCTGCGCTCTCAGCACACGCCCAGCGCGCTCTGTGCCTCCTGCGCTCTCGCACACGCCCAGCACACTCTGTGCCTCCTGCGCTCTCGCACACGCCCAGCGCGCTCTGTGCCTCCTGCGCTCTCCCACACGCCCCGCACACTCTGTGCCTCCTGCGCTCTCGCACACGCCCAGCGCGCTCTGTGCCTCCTGCGCTCTCACACACGCCAGCACACTCTGTGCCTCCTGCGCTCTCACACACGCCCCGCACACTCTGTGCCTCCTGCGCTCTCACACACGCCCAGCGCGCTCTGTGCCTCCTGCGCTCTCACACACGCCCAGCACACTCTGTGCCTCCTGCGCTCTCACACACGCCCAGCACACTCTGTGCCTCCTGCGCTCTCACACACGCCCCGCACACTCTGTGCCTCCTGCGCTCTCACACACGCCCAGCGCGCTCTGTGCCTCCTGCGCTCTCACACACGCCCAGCGCGCTCTGTGCCTCCTGCGCTCTCGCACACGCCCAGCACACTCTGTGCCTCCTGCACTCTCGCACACGCCCAGCGCGCTCTGTGCCTCCTGCTCTCTCGCACACGCCCCGCACACTCTGTGCCTCCTGCGCTCTCACACACGCCCAGCACACTCTGTGCCTCCTGCGCTCTCACACACGCCCAGCGCGCTCTGTGCCTCCTGCGCTCTCACACACGCCCAGCACACTCTGTGCCTCCTGCGCTCTCACACACGCCCAGCACACTCTGTGCCTCCTGCGCTCTCGCACACGCCCAGCGCGCTCTGTGCCTCCTGCTCTCTCGCACACGCCCCGCACACTCTGTGCCTCCTGCGCTCTCGCACGCGCCCAGCGCGCTCTGTGCCTCCTGCGCTCTCGCACACGCCCAGCGCGCTCTGTGCCTCCTGCGCTCTCGCACACCCCGCACACTCTGTGCCTCCTGCGCTCTCGAACACGCCCAGCGCGCTCTGTGCCTCCTGCGCTCTCACACACGCCCAGCACACTCTGTGCCTCCTGCGCTCTCGCACACGCCCAGCGCGCTCTGTGCCTCCTGCGCTCTCACACACGCCCAGCACGCTCTGTGCCTCCTGCTCTCTCGCACACGCCCCGCACACTCTGTGCCTCCTGCGCTCTCGCACACGCCCAGCGCGCTCTGTGCCTCCTGCGCTCTCACACACGCCCAGCACACTCTGTGCCTCCTGCGCTCTCGCACACGCCCAGCACACTCTGTGCCTCCTGCGCTCTCACACACGCCCAGCACACTCTGTGCCTCCTGCGCTCTCGCGCACGCCCAGCGCGCTCTGTGCCTCCTGCGCTCACACACGCCCAGCGCGCTCTGTGCCTCCTGCGCTCTCACACACGCCCAGCACACTCTGTGCCTCCTGCGCTCTCGCGCACGCCCAGCGCGCTCTGTGCCTCCTGCGCTCTCACACACGCCCAGCACACTCTGTGCCTCCTGCGCTCTCGCGCACGCCCAGCGCGCTCTGTGCCTCCTGCGCTCTCACACACGCCCAGAGCGCTCTGTGCCTCCTGCTCTCTCGCACGCGCCCAGCACTGTGCCTCACACTGTTTCGCGCCGTGCTGTCCCCCGGCCCCCCCCCTGACGGGTGCTGTCCCCCGCCCCCCCCTGACGGGTGCTGTCCCCCGGCCCCCCCCTGACGGGTGCTGTCCCCCGCCCCCCCCCTGACGGGTGCTGTCCCCCGCCCCCCCCTGACGGGTGCTGTCCCCCGGCCCCCCCCCCTGACGGGTGCTGTCCCCCGCCCCCCCCTGAAGGGTGCTGTCCCCCGGCCCCCCCCTGATGGGTGCTGTCCCCTCTGACTGGTGCTGTCCCCCCTGACGGGTGCTGTCCCCCCTGACGGGTGCTGTCCCCTCTGACGGGTGCTGTCCCCTCTGACGGGTGCTGTCCCCTCTGACGGGTGCTGTCCCCCCTGACGGGTGCTGTCCCCCCTGACGGGTGCTGTCCCCTCTGACGGGTGCTGTCCGGCTCTGACCCGCAGATTCTGATGGAGCGCTTTAACATGGACCGCAGGATCTTCTGCTTCATCCTGTCCACTCGCAGCGGGGGCGTCGGGGTCAATCTGACCGGTGCTGATACCGTTATCTTCTATGACAGTGACTGGAATCCCACGATGGATGCACAGGCGCAGGACCGGTGTCACCGCATAGGCCAGACCCGTGACGTTCACATATACAGGTGTGTGACCCCCTCACGTGCACACGTTATAGGGTCTGTGTCTCCGTGTATATATATCCCCTTTACATTCATCTTTCCTTTCAAATGCAGAGGGTCCCTGGGGCATATTCATACAGTACAGCGGGCGTGTGACTGGGGAATCCTTCATACAGTACAGCGGGCGTGTGACTGGGGCATATTCATACAGTACAGCGGGCGTGTGACTGGGGAATCCTTCATACAGTACAGCGGGCGTGTGACTGGGGCATATTCATACAGTACAGCGGGCGTGTGACTGGGGCATATTCATACAGTACAGCGGGGCGTGTGACTGGGGCATATTCATACAGTACCGCGGGCGTGTGACTGGGGCATATTCATACAGTACAGCGGGCGTGTGACTGGGGCATATTCATACAGTACAGCGGGCGTGTGACTGGGGCATATTCATACAGTACAGCGGGCGTGTGACTGGGGCATATTCATACAGTACAGCGGGCGTGTGACTGGGGCATATTCATACAGTACAGCGGGCGTGTGACTGGGGCATATTCATACAGTACAGCGGGCGTGTGACTGGGGCATATTCATACAGTACTGCGGGCGTGTGACTGGGGCATATTCATACAGTACAGCGGGCGTGTGACTGGGGCATATTCATACAGTACAGCGGGCGTGTGACTGGGGCATATTCATACAGTACAGCGGGCGTGTGACTGGGGCATATTCATACAGTACAGCGGGCGTGTGACTGGGGCATATTCATACAGTACAGCGGGCGTGTGACTGGGGCATATTCATACAGTACAGCGGGCGTGTGACTGGGGCATATTCATACAGTACAGCGGGCGTGTGACTGGGGCATATTCATACAGTACAGCGGGCGTTGTGACTGGGGCATATTCATACAGTACAGCGGGCGTGTGACTGGGGAATCCTTCATACAGTACAGCGGGCGTGTGACTGGGGCATATTCATACAGTACAGCGGGCGTGTGACTGGGGCATATTCATACAGTACAGCGGGCGTGTGACTGGGGCATATTCATACAGTACAGCGGGCGTGTGACTGGGGCATATTCATACAGTACAGCAGGCGTGTGACTGGGGCATATTCATACAGTACAGCGGGCGTGTGACTGGGGCATATTCATACAGTACAGCGGGCGTGTGACTGGGGCATATTCATACAGTACAGCGGGCGTGTGACTGGGGCATATTCATACAGTACAGCGGGCGTGTGACTGGGGCATATTCATACAGTACAGCGGGCGTGTGACTGGGGCATATTCATACAGTACAGCGGGCGTGTGACTGGGGCATATTCATACAGTACAGCGGGCGTGTGACTGGGGCATATTCATACAGTACAGCGGGCGTGTGACTGGGGCATATTCATACAGTACAGCGGGCGTGTGACTGGGGCATATTCATACAATACAGCGGGCGTGTGACTGGGGCATATTCATACAGTACAGCGGGCGTGTGACTGGGGCATATTCATACAGTACAGCGGGCGTGTGACTGGGGCATATTCATACAGTACAGCGGGCGTGTGACTGGGGCATATTCATACAGTACAGCGGGCGTGTGACTGGGGCATATTCATACAGTACAGCGGGCGTGTGACTGGGGCATATTCATACAGTACAGCGGGCGTGTGACTGGGGCATATTCATACAGTACAGCGGGCGTGTGACTGGGGCATATTCATACAGTACAGCGGGCGTGTGACTGGGGCATATTCATACAGTACAGCGGGCGTGTGACTGGGGCATATTCATACAGTACAGCGGGCGTGTGACTGGGGCATATTCATACAATACAGCGGGGCGTGTGACTGGGGCATATTCATACAGTACAGCGGGCGTGTGACTGGGGCATATTCATACAGTACAGCGGGCGTGTGACTGGGGCATATTCATACAGTACAGCGGGCGTGTGACTGGGGCATATTCATACAATACAGCGGGCGTGTGACTGGGGCATATTCATACAGTACAGCGGGCGTGTGACTGGGGCATATTCATACAGTACAGCGGGTGTGTGACTGGGGAATCCTTCATACAGTACAGCGGGCATGTGACTGGGGCATATTCATACAGTACAGCGGGGCGTGTGACTGGGGCATATTCATACAGTACAGCGGGCGTGTGACTGGGGCATATTCATACAGTACAGCGGGCGTGTGACTGGGGCATATTCATACAGTACAGCGGGCGTGTGACTGGGGCATATTCATACAGTACAGCGGGCGTGTGACTGGGGCATATTCATACAGTACAGCGGGCGTGTGACTGGGGCATATTCATACAGTACAGCGGGCGTGTGACTGGGCATATTCATACAGTACAGCGGGCGTGTGGACTGGGGAATCCTTCATACAGTACAGCGGGCGTGTGACTGGGGCATATTCATACAGTACAGCGGGCGTGTGACTGGGGCATATTCATACAGTACAGCGGCGTGTGACTGGGGCATATTCATACAGTACAGCGGGCGTGTGACTGGGGCATATTCATACAGTACAGCGGGCGTGTGACTGGGGCATATTCATACAGTACAGCGGGCGTGTGACTGGGGCATATTCATACAGTACAGCGGGCGTGTGACTGGGGCATATTCATACAGTACAGCGGGCGTGTGACTGGGGCATATTCATACAGTACAGCGGGCGTGTGACTGGGGCATATTCATACAGTACAGCGGGCGTGTGACTGGGGCATATTCATACAGTACAGCGGGGCGTGTGACTGGGGCATATTCATACAGTACAGCGGGCGTGTGACTGGGGCATATTCATACAGTACAGCGGGCGTGTGACTGGGGAATCCCTCATACAGTACAGCGGGCGTGTGACTGGGGCATATTCATACAGTACAGCGGGCGTGTGACTGGGGCATATTCATACAGTACAGCGGGCGTGTGACTGGGGAATCCTTCATACAGTACAGCGGGCGTGTGACTGGGGCATATTCATACAGTACAGCGGGCGTGTGACTGGGCATATTCATACAGTACAGCGGGCGTGTGACTGGGGCATATTCATACAGTACAGCGGGCGTGTGACTGGGGCATATTCATACAGTACAGCGGGCGTGTGACTGGGGCATATTCATACAGTACAGCGGGCGTGTGACTGGGGCATATTCATACAGTACAGCGGGCGTGTGACTGGGGCATATTCATACAGTACAGCGGGCGTGTGACTGGGGCATATTCATACAGTACAGCGGGCGTGTGACTGGGGAATCCTTCATACACAGTACAGCGGGCGTGTGACTGGGGCATATTCATACAGTACAGCGGGGCGTGTGACTGGGGCGTATTCATACAGTACAGCGGGCGTGTGACTGGGGCATATTCATACAGTACAGCGGGCGTGTGACTGGGGAATCCTTCATACAGTACAGCGGGCGTGTGACTGGGGCATATTCATACAGTACAGTGGGCGTGTGACTGGGGCATATTCATACAGTACAGCGGGCGTGTGACTGGGGCATATTCATACAGTACAGCGGGCGTGTGACTGGGGCATATTCATACAGTACAGCGGGCGTGTGACTGGGGCGTATTCATACAGTACAGCGGGCGTGTGACTGGGGCATATTCATACAGTACAGCGGGCGTGTGACTGGGGCATATTCATACAGTACAGCGGGCGTGTGACTGGGGAATCCTTCATACAGTACAGCGGGCGTGTGACTGGGGAATCCTTCATACAGTACAGCGGGCGTGTGACTGGGGCATATTCATACAGTACAGCGGGCGTGTGACTGGGGCATATTCATACAGTACAGCGGGCGTGTGACTGGGGCATATTCATACAGTACAGCGGGCGTGTGACTGGGGCATATTCATACAGTACAGCGGGCGTGTGACTGGGGCATATTCATACAGTACAGCGGGCGTGTGACTGGGGCATATTCATACAGTACAGCGGGCGTGTGACTGGGGCATATTCATACAGTACAGCGGGCGTGTGACTGGGGCATATTCATACAGTACAGCGGGCGTGTGACTGGGGCATATTCATACAGTACAGCGGGCGTGTGACTGGGGCATATTCATACAGTACAGCGGGCGTGTGACTGGGGCATATTCATACAGTACAGCGGGCGTGTGACTGGGGCATATTCATACAGTACAGCGGGCGTGTGACTGGGGCATATTCATACAGTACAGCGGGCGTGTGACTGGGGCATATTCATACAGTACAGCGGGCGTGTGACTGGGGCATATTCATACAGTACAGCGGGCGTGTGACTGGGGCATATTCATACAGTACAGCGGGCGTGTGACTGGGGCATATTCATACAGTACAGCGGGCGTGTGACTGGGGCATATTCATACAGTACAGCGGGCGTGTGACTGGGGCATATTCATACAGTACAGCGGGCGTGTGACTGGGGAATCCTTCATACAGTACAGCGGGCGTGTGACTGGGGCATATTCATACAGTACAGCGGGCGTGTGACTGGGGCATATTCATACAGTACAGCAGGCGTGTGACTGGGGCATATTCATACAGTACAGCGGGCGTGTGACTGGGGAATCCTTCATACAGTACAGCGGACGTGTGACTGGGGCATATTCATACAGTACAGCGGGCGTGTGACTGGGGAATCCTTCATACAGTACAGCGGGCGTGTGACTGGGGCATATTCATACAGTACAGCGGGCGTGTGACTGGGGCATATTCATACAGTACAGCGGGCGTGTGACTGGGGCATATTCATACAGTACAGCGGGCGTGTGACTGGGGCATATTCATACAGTACAGCGGGCGTGTGACTGGGGCATATTCATACAGTACAGCGGGCGTGTGACTGGGGCATATTCATACAGTACAGCGGGCGTGTGACTGGGGCATATTCATACAGTACAGCGGCGTGTGACTGGGGCATATTCATACAATACAGCGGGCGTGTGACTGGGGCATATTCATACAGTACAGCGGGCGTGTGACTGGGGCATATTCATACAGTACAGCGGGCGTGTGACTGGGGCATATTCATACAGTACAGCGGGCGTGTGACGGGCATATTCATACAGTACAGCGGGCGTGTGACTGGGGCATATTCATACAGTACAGCGGGCGTGTGACTGGGGCATATTCATACAGTACAGCGGGCGTGTGACTGGGGCATATTCATACAGTACAGCGGGCGTGTGACTGGGGCATATTCATACAGTACAGCGGGCGTGTGACTGGGGCATATTCATACAGTACAGCGGGCGTGTGACTGGGGCATATTCATACAGTACAGCGGGCGTGTGACTGGGGAATCCTTCATACAGTACAGCGGACGTGTGACTGGGGAATCCTTCATACAGTACAGCGGGCGTGTGACTGGGGCATATTCATACAGTACAGCGGGCGTGTGACTGGGGAATCCTTCATACAGTACAGCGGGCGTGTGACTGGGGCATATTCATACAGTACAGCGGGCGTGTGACTGGGGCATATTCATACAGTACAGCGGGCGTGTGACTGGGGCATATTCATACAGTACAGCGGGCGTGTGACTGGGGAATCCTTCATACAGTACAGCGGGACGTGTGACTGGGGCATATTCATACAGTACAGCGGGCGTGTGACTGGGGAATCCTTCATACAGTACAGCGGGCGTGTGACTGGGGCATATTCATACAGTACAGCGGGCGTGTGACTGGGGCATATTCATACAGTACAGCGGGCGTGTGACTGGGGCATATTCATACAGTACAGCGGGCGTGTGACTGGGGCATATTCATACAGTACAGCGGGCGTGTGACTGGGGCATATTCATACAGTACAGCGGGCGTGTGACTGGGGCATATTCATACAGTACAGCGGGCGTGTGACTGGGGAATCCTTCATACAGTACAGCGGACGTGTGACTGGGGCATATTCATACAGTACAGCGGGCGTGTGACTGGGGCATATTCATACAGTACAGCGGGCGTGTGACTGGGGAATCCTTCATACAGTACAGCGGACGTGTGACTGGGGCATATTCATACAGTACAGCGGGCGTGTGACTGGGGCATATTCATACAGTACAGCGGGCGTGTGACTGGGGCATATTCATACAGTACAGCGGGCGTGTGACTGGGGCATATTCATACAGTACAGCGGGCGTGTGACTGGGGCATATTCATACAGTACAGCGGGCGTGTGACTGGGGCATATTCATACAGTACAGCGGGCGTGTGACTGGGGCATATTCATACAGTACAGCGGGCGTGTGACTGGGGCATATTCATACAGTACAGCGGGCGTGTGACTGGGGAATCCTTCATACAGTACAGCGGGCGTGTGACTGGGGCATATTCATACAGTACAGCGGGCGTGTGACTGGGGCATATTCATACAGTACAGCGGGCGTGTGACTGGGGCATATTCATACAGTACAGCGGGCGTGTGACTGGGGCATCCTTCATACAGTACAGCGGGCGTGTGACTGGGGCATATTCATACAGTACAGCGGGCGTGTGACTGGGGCATATTCATACAGTACAGCGGGCGTGTGACTGGGGCATATTCATACAGTACAGCGGGCGTGTGACTGGGGCATATTCATACAGTACAGCGGGCGTGTGACTGGGGCATATTCATACAGTACAGCGGGCGTGTGACTGGGGCATATTCATACAGTACAGCGGGCGTGTGACTGGGGAATCCTTCATACAGTACAGCGGGCGTGTGACTGGGGCATATTCATACAGTACAGCGGGCGTGTGACTGGGGCATATTCATACAGTACAGCGGGCGTGTGACTGGGGAATCCTTCATACAGTACAGCGGGCGTGTGACTGGGGCATATTCATACAGTACAGCGGGCGTGTGACTGGGGAATCCTTCATACAGTACAGCGGGCGTGTGACTGAGGAATCCTTCATACAGTACAGCGGGCGTGTGACTGGGGAATCCTTCATACAGTACAGCGGGCGTGTGACTGGGGCATATTCATACAGTACAGCGGGCGTGTGACTGGGGCATATTCATACAGTACAGCGGGCGTGTGACTGGGGCATATTCATACAATACAGCGGGCGTGTGACTGGGGCATATTCATACAGTACAGCGGGCGTGTGACTGGGGCATATTCATACAGTACAGCGGGCGTGTGACTGGGGCATATTCATACAGTACAGCGGGCGTGTGACTGGGGCATATTCATACAGTACAGCGGGCGTGTGACTGGGGCATATTCATACAGTACAGCGGGCGTGTGACTGGGGCATATTCATACAGTACAGCGGGCGTGTGACTGGGGAATCCTTCATACAGTACAGCGGACGTGTGACTGGGGAATCCTTCATACAGTACAGCGGGCGTGTGACTGGGGCATATTCATACAGTACAGCGGGCGTGTGACTGGGGAATCCTTCATACAGATACAGCGGGCGTGTGACTGGGGCATATTCATACAGTACAGCGGGCGTGTGACTGGGGCATATTCATACAGTACAGCGGGCGTGTGACTGGGGCATATTCATACAGTACAGCGGGCGTGTGACTGGGGCATATTCATACAGTACAGCGGGCGTGTGACTGGGGAATCCTTCATACAGTACAGCGGACGTGTGACTGGGGCATATTCATACAGTACAGCGGGCGTGTGACTGGGGAATCCTTCATACAGTACAGCGGGCGTGTGACTGGGGCATATTCATACAGTACAGCGGGCGTGTGACTGGGGCATATTCATACAGTACAGCGGGCGTGTGACTGGGGCATATTCATACAGTACAGCGGGCGTGTGACTGGGGCATATTCATACAGTACAGCGGGCGTGTGACTGGGGCATATTCATACAGTACAGCGGGCGTGTGACTGGGGCATATTCATACAGTACAGCGGGCGTGTGACTGGGGAATCCTTCATACAGTACAGCGGACGTGTGACTGGGGCATATTCATACAGTACAGCGGGCGTGTGACTGGGGCATATTCATACAGTACAGCGGGCGTGTGACTGGGGAATCCTTCATACAGTACAGCGGACGTGTGACTGGGGCATATTCATACAGTACAGCGGGCGTGTGACTGGGGCATATTCATACAGTACAGCGGGCGTGTGACTGGGGCATATTCATACAGTACAGCGGGCGTGTGACTGGGGCATATTCATACAGTACAGCGGGCGTGTGACTGGGGCATATTCATACAGTACAGCGGGCGTGTGACTGGGGCATATTCATACAGTACAGCGGGCGTGTGACTGGGGCATATTCATACAGTACAGCGGGCGTGTGACTGGGGCATATTCATACAGTACAGCGGGCGTGTGACTGGGGAATCCTTCATACAGTACAGCGGGCGTGTGACTGGGGCATATTCATACAGTACAGCGGGCGTGTGACTGGGGCATATTCATACAGTACAGCGGGCGTGTGACTGGGGCATATTCATACAGTACAGCGGGCGTGTGACTGGGGCATATTCATACAGTACAGCGGGCGTGTGACTGGGGCATATTCATACAGTACAGCGGGCGTGTGACTGGGGCATATTCATACAGTACAGCGGGCGTGTGACTGGGGAATCCTTCATACAGTACAGCGGGCGTGTGACTGGGGCATATTCATACAGTACAGCGGGCGTGTGACTGGGGCATATTCATACAGTACAGCGGGCGTGTGACTGGGGCATATTCATACAGTACAGCGGGCGTGTGACTGGGGCATATTCATACAGTACAGCGGGCGTGTGACTGGGGCATATTCATACAGTACAGCGGGCGTGTGACTGGGGCATATTCATACAGTACAGCGGGCGTGTGACTGGGGCATATTCATACAGTACAGCGGGCGTGTGACTGGGGAATCCTTCATACAGTACAGCGGGCGTGTGACTGGGGCATATTCATACAGTACAGCGGGCGTGTGACTGGGGAATCCTTCATACAGTACAGCGGGCGTGTGACTGGGGAATCCTTCATACAGTACAGCGGGCGTGTGACTGGGGAATCCTTCATATAGTACAGCGGGCGTGTGACTGGGGCATATTCATACAGTACAGCGGGCGTGTGACTGGGGCATATTCATACAGTACAGCGGGCGTGTGACTGGGGAATCCTTCATACAGTACAGCGGGCGTGTGACTGGGGCATATTCATACAGTACAGCGGGCGTGTGACTGGGGCATATTCATACAGTACAGCGGGCGTGTGACTGGGGCATATTCATACAGTACAGCGGGCGTGTGACTGGGGAATCTTCATACAGTACAGCGGGCGTGTGACTGGGGCATATTCATACAGTACAGCGGGCGTGTGACTGGGGCATATTCATACAGTACAGCGGGCGTGTGACTGGGGAATCCTTCATACAGTACAGCGGGCGTGTGACTGGGGCATATTCATACAGTACAGCGGGCGTGTGACTGGGGCATATTCATACAGTACAGCGGGCGTGTGACTGGGGCATATTCATACAGTACAGCGGGCGTGTGACTGGGGAATCCTTCATACAGTACAGCGGGCGTTTGACTGGGGAATCCTTCATACAGTACAGCGGGCGTGTGACTGGGGCATATTCATACAGTACAGCGGGCGTGTGACTGGGGAATCCTTCATACAGTACAGCGGGCGTGTGACTGGGGCATATTCATACAGTACAGCGGGCGTGTGACTGGGGCATATTCATACAGTACAGCGGGCGTGTGACTGGGGCATATTCATACAGTACAGCGGGCGTGTGACTGGGGCATATTCATACAGTACAGCGGGCGTGTGACTGGGGCATATTCATACAGTACAGCGGGCGTGTGACTGGGGCATATTCATACAGTACAGCGGGCGTGTGACTGGGGCATATTCATACAGTACAGCGGGCGTGTGACTGGGGCATATTCATACAGTACAGCGGGCGTGTGACTGGGGCATATTCATACAGTACAGCGGGCGTGTGACTGGGGCATATTCATACAGTACAGCGGGCGTGTGACTGGGGCATATTCATACAGTACAGCGGGCGTGTGACTGGGGAATCCTTCATACAGTACAGCGGGCGTGTGACTGGGGAATCCTTCATACAGTACAGCGGGCGTGTGACTGGGGAATCCTTCATACAGTACAGCGGGCGTGTGACTGGGGCATATTCATACAGTACAGCGGGCGTGTGACTGGGGAATATTCATACAGTACAGCGGGCGTGTGACTGGGGCATATTCATACAGTACAGCGGGCGTGTGACTGGGGCATATTCATACAGTACAGCGGGCGTGTGACTGGGGCATATTCATACAGTACAGCGGGCGTGTGACTGGGGCATATTCATACAGTACAGCGGGCGTGTGACTGGGGCATATTCATACAGTACAGCGGGCGTGTGACTGGGGAATCCTTCATACAGTACAGCGGGCGTGTGACTGGGGCATATTCATACAGTACAGCGGGCGTGTGACTGGGGCATATTCATACAGTACAGCGGGCGTGTGACTGGGGCATATTCATACAGTACAGCGGGCGTGTGACTGGGGCATATTCATACAGTACAGCGGGCGTGTGACTGGGGAATCCTTCATACAGTACAGCGGACGTGTGACTGGGGCATATTCATACAGTACAGCGGGCGTGTGACTGGGGAATCCTTCATACAGTACAGCGGGCGTGTGACTGGGGCATATTCATACAGTACAGTGGGCGTGTGACTGGGGCATATTCATACAGTACAGCGGGCGTGTGACTGGGGCATATTCATACAGTACAGCGGGCGTGTGACTGGGGAATCCTTCATACAGTACAGCGGGCGTGTGACTGGGGAATCCTTCATACAGTACAGCGGGCGTGTGACTGGGGCATATTCATACAGTACAGCGGGCGTGTGACTGGGGCATATTCATACAGTACAGCGGGCGTGTGACTGGGGCATATTCATACAGTACAGCGGGCGTGTGACTGGGGCATATTCATACAGTACAGCGGGCGTGTGACTGGGGCATATTCATACAGTACAGCGGGCGTGTGACTGGGGAATCCTTCATACAGTACAGCGGGCGTGTGACTGGGGAATCCTTCATACAGTACAGCGGGCGTGTGACTGGGGCATATTCATACAGTACAGCGGGCGTGTGACTGGGGCATATTCATACAGTACAGCGGGCGTGTGACTGGGGCATATTCATACAGTACAGCGGGCGTGTGACTGGGGAATCCTTCATACAGTACAGCGGGCGTGTGACTGGGGAATCCTTCATACAGTACAGCGGGCGTGTGACTGGGGCATCCTTCATACAGTACAGCGGGCGTGTGACTGGGGAATCCTTCATACAGTACAGCGGGCGTGTGACTGGGGCATATTCATACAGTACAGCGGGCGTGTGACTGGGGAATCCTTCATACAGTACAGCGGGCGTGTGACTGGGGCATATTCATACAGTACAGCGGGCGTGTGACTGGGGCATATTCATACAGTACAGCGGGCGTGTGACTGGGGCATATTCATACAGTACAGCGGGCGTGTGACTGGGGCATATTCATACAGTACAGCGGGCGTGTGACTGGGGCATATTCATACAGTACAGCGGGCGTGTGACTGGGGAATCCTTCATACAGTACAGCGGGCGTGTGACTGGGGCATATTCATACAGTACAGCGGGCGTGTGACTGGGGCATATTCATACAGTACAGCGGGCGTGTGACTGGGGCATATTCATACAGTACAGCGGGCGTGTGACTGGGGCATATTCATACAGTACAGCGGGGCGTGTGACTGGGGCATATTCATACAGTACAGCGGGCGTGTGACTGGGGAATCCTTCATACAGTACAGCGGGCGTGTGACTGGGGAATCCTTCATACAGTACAGCGGGCGTGTGACTGGGGCATATTCATACAGTACAGCGGGCGTGTGACTGGGGAATCCTTCATACAGTACAGCGGGCGTGTGACTGGGGAATCCTTCATACAGTACAGCGGGCGTGTGACTGGGGCATATTCATACAGTACAGCGGGCGTGTGACTGGGGCATATTCATACAGTACAGCGGGCGTGTGACTGGGGCATATTCATACAGTACAGCGGGCGTGTGACTGGGGCATATTCATACAGTACAGCGGGCGTGTGACTGGGGCATATTCATACAGTACAGCGGGCGTGTGACTGGGGAATCCTTCATACAGTACAGCGGGCGTGTGACTGGGGCATATTCATACAGTACAGCGGGCGTGTGACTGGGGCATATTCATACAGTACAGCGGGCGTGTGACTGGGGCATATTCATACAGTACAGCGGGCGTGTGACTGGGGAATCATTCATACAGTACAGCGGGCGTGTGACTGGGGAATCCTTCATACAGTACAGCGGGCGTGTGACTGGGGCATCTTCATACAGTACAGCGGGCGTGTGACTGGGGCATATTCATACAGTACAGCAGGCGTGTGACTGGGGCATATTCATACAGTACAGCGGGCGTGTGACTGGGGCATATTCATACAGTACAGCGGGCGTGTGACTGGGGCATATTCATACAGTACAGCGGGCGTGTGACTGGGGCATATTCATACAGTACAGCGGGCGTGTGACTGGGGCATATTCATACAGTACAGCGGGCGTGTGACTGGGGCATATTCATACAGTACAGCGGGCGTGTGACTGGGGCATATTCATACAGTACAGCGGGCGTGTGACTGGGGCATCTTCATACAGTACAGCGGGCGTGTGACTGGGGAATCCTTCATACAGTACAGCGGGCGTGTGACTGGGGCATATTCATACAGTACAGCGGGCGTGTGACTGGGGCATATTCATACAGTACAGCGGGCGTGTGACTGGGGCATATTCATACAGTACAGCGGGCGTGTGACTGGGGCATATTCATACAGTACAGCGGGCGTGTGACTGGGGCATATTCATACAGTACAGCGGGCGTGTGACTGGGGCATATTCATACAGTACAGCGGGCGTGTGACTGGGGCATATTCATACAGTACAGCGGGCGTGTGACTGGGGCATATTCATACAGTACAGCGGGCGTGTGACTGGGGCATATTCATACAGTACAGCGGGCGTGTGACTGGGGCATATTCATACAGTACAGCGGGCGTGTGACTGGGGCATATTCATACAGTACAGCGGGCGTGTGACTGGGGCATATTCATACAGTACAGCGGGCGTGTGACTGGGGGAATCCTTCATACAGTACAGCGGGCGTGTGACTGGGGGAATCCTTCATACAGTACAGCGGGCGTGTGACTGGGGCATATTCATACAGTACAGCGGGCGTGTGACTGGGGAATCTTCATACAGTACAGCGGGCGTGTGACTGGGGCATCCTTCATACAGTACAGCGGGCGTGTGACTGGGGCATATTCATACAGTACAGCGGGCGTGTGACTGGGGAATCCTTCATACAGTACAGCGGGCGTGTGACTGGGGCATATTCATACAGTACAGCGGGCGTGTGACTGGGAATCCTTCATACAGTACAGCGGGCGTGTGACTGGGGCATATTCATACAGTACAGCGGGCGTGTGACTGGGGAATCCTTCATACAGTACAGCGGGCGTGTGACTGGGGCATATTCATACAGTACAGCGGGCGTGTGACTGGGGCATATTCATACAGTACAGCGGGCGTGTGACTGGGGCATATTCATACAGTACAGCGGGCGTGTGACTGGGGCATATTCATACAGTACAGCGGGCGTGTGACTGGGGCATATTCATACAGTACAGCGGGCGTGTGACTGGGGCATATTCATACAGTACAGCGGGCGTGTGACTGGGGAATCCTCATACAGTACAGCGGGCGTGTGACTGGGGCATATTCATACAGTACAGCGGGCGTGTGACTGGGGCATATTCATACAGTACAGCGGGCGTGTGACTGGGGCATATTCATACAGTACAGCGGGCGTGTGACTGGGGAATCCTTCATACAGTACAGCGGGCGTGTGACTGGGGCATATTCATACAGTACAGCGGGCGTGTGACTGGGGCATATTCATACAGTACAGCGGGCGTGTGACTGGGGCATATTCATACAGTACAGCGGGCGTGTGACTGGGGCATATTCATACAGTACAGCGGGCGTGTGACTGGGGCATATTCATACAGTACAGCGGGCGTGTGACTGGGGCATATTCATACAGTACAGCGGGCGTGTGACTGGGGAATCCTTCATACAGTACAGCGGGCGTGTGACTGGGGCATATTCATACAGTACAGCGGGCGTGTGACTGGGGCATATTCATACAGTACAGCGGGCGTGTGACTGGGGCATATTCATACAGTACAGCGGGCGTGTGACTGGGGCATATTCATACAGTACAGCGGGCGTGTGACTGGGCATATTCATACAGTACAGCGGGCGTGTGACTGGGGAATCCTTCATACAGTACAGCGGGCGTGTGACTGGGCATATTCATACAGTACAGCGGGCGTGTGACTGGGGCATTCTTCATACAGTACAGCGGGCGTGTGACTGGGGCATATTCATACAGTACAGCGGGCGTGTGACTGGGGAATCCTTCATACAGTACAGCGGGGCGTGTGACTGGGGAATCCTTCATACAGTACAGCGGGCGTGTGACTGGGCATATTCATACAGTACAGCGGGCGTGTGACTGGGGAATCCTTCATACAGTACAGCGGGCGTGTGACTGGGGCATATTCATACAGTACAGCGGGCGTGTGACTGGGGCATCTTCATACAGTACAGCGGGCGTGTGAACTGGGGCATATTCATACGATACAGCGGGCGTGTGACTGGGGCATATTCATACAGTACAGCGGGCGTGTGACTGGGGAATCCTTCATACAGTACAGCGGGCGTGTGACTGGGGCATATTCATACAGTACAGCGGGGCGTGTGACTGGGGAATCCTTCATACAGTACAGCGGGCGTGTGACTGGGGAATCCTTCATACAGTACAGCGGGCGTGTGACTGGGGAATCCTTCATACAGTACAGCGGGCGTGTGACTGGGGAATCCTTCATACAGTACAGCGGGCGTGTGACTGGGGCATATTCATACAGTACAGCGGGCGTGATGTGACTGGGGAATCCTTCATACAGTACAGCGGGCGTGTGACTGGGGCATATTCATACAGTACAGCGGGCGTGTGAATGCAGAATCCTGTATCTCGCGCGACCAGCGCTCTGTATCTCACGGTCTCTTGCGCGTTTTCTCAGACTGGTCAGTGAGCGCACAGTGGAGGAGAATATCCTGAAGAAGGCGCAGCAGAAGCGCATGTTGGGAGATATGGCCATCGAGGGCGGGAACTTCACCACTGCCTACTTCAAACAGGTGCCAACTGTGTGATAACTTCCCCACCCAACCGAGCGATGCACTGACACCCCCACTCCTCCACCCAACCGAGCGATGCACTGACACCCCCACTCCCCCACCCAACCGAGCGATGCACTGACACCCCCACTCCCCCACCCAACCGAGCGATGCACTGACACCCCCACTCCCCCACCCAACCGAGCGATGCACTGACACCCCCACTCCCCCACCCAACCGAGCGCTGCACTGTGACACCCCCACTCCCCCACCCAACCGAGCGATGCACTGACACCCCCACTCCTCCACCCAACCGAGCGATGCACTGACACCCCCACTCCCCCACCCAACCGAGCGATGCACTGACACCCCCACTCCCCCACCCAACCGAGCGATGCACTGACACCCCCACTCCCCCACCCAACCGAGCGATGCACTGACACCCCCACTCCCCCACCCAACCGAGCGCTGCACTGTGACACCCCCACTCCCCCACCCAACCGAGCGATGCACTGACACCCCCACTCCCCCACCCAACCGAGCGATGCACTGTGACACCCCCACTCCCCCACCCAACCGAGCGATGCACTGACACCCCCACTCCCCCACCCAACCGAGCGATGCACTGTGACACCCCCACTCCCCCACCCAACCGAGCGATGCACTGACACCCCCACTCCCCCACCCAACCGAGCGCTGCACTGTGACACCCCCACTCCCCCACCCAACCGAGCGATGCACTGACACCCCCTCTCCCCCACCCAACCGAGCGATGCACTGTGACACCCCCACTCCCCCACCCAACCGAGCGATGCACTGTGACACCCCCACCCCCCCACCCAACCGAGCGATGCACTGACACCCCCACTCCCCCACCCAACCGAGCGATGCACTGTGACACCCCCACTCCTCCACCCAACCGAGCGCTGCACTGTGACACCCCCACTCCCCCACCCAACCGAGCGATGCACTGACACCCCCACTCCCCCACCCAACCGAGTGATGCACTGACACCCCCACTCCCCCACCCAACCGAGCGATGCACTGACACCCCCACTCCCCCACCCAACCGAGTGATGCACTGACACCCCCACTCCCCCACCCAACCGAGCGCTGCACTGTGACACCCCCACTCCCCCACCCAACCGAGCGCTGCACTGTGACACCCCCACTCCTCCACCCAACCGAGCGATGCACTGTGACACCCCCACTTCGCCACCCAACCAAGCGCTGCACTGTGACACCCCCACTCCCCCACCCAACCGAGCGATGCACTGTGACACCCCCACTCCCCCACCCAACCGAGCGATGCACTGTGACACCCCCACTCCCCCACCCAACCAAGCGCTGCACTGTGACACCCCCACTCCTCCACCCAACCGAGCGATGCACTGTGACACCCCCACTCCCCCACCCAACCAAGCGCTGCACTGTGACACCCCCACTCCTCCACCCAACCGAGCGATGCACTGTGACACCCCCACTCCCCCACCCAACCGAGCGATGCACTGACACCCCCACTCCCCCACCCAACCGAGCGCTGCACTGTGACACCCCCACTCCCCCACCCAACCAAGCGCTGCACTGTGACACCCCCACTCCCCCACCCAACCAAGCGCTGCACTGTGACACCCCCACTCCTCCACCCAACCGAGCGATGCACTGACACCCCCACTCCCCCACCCAACCGAGCGATGCACTGTGACACCCCCACTCCCCCACCCAACCGAGCGATGCACTGTGACACCCCCACTCCTCCACCCAACCGAGCGATGCACTGACACCCCCACTCCTCCACCCAACCGAGCGATGCACTGACACCCCCACTCCTCCACCCAACCGAGCGATGCACTGTGACACCCCCACTCCCCCACCCAACCGAGCGATGCACTGTGACACCCCCACTCCCCCACCCAACCGAGCGATGCACTGACACCCCCACTCCCCCACCCAACCAAGCGCTGCACTGTGACACCCCCACTCCTCCACCCAACCAAGCGCTGCACTGTGACACCCCCACTCCCCCACCCAACCGAGCGATGCACTGTGACACCCCCACTCCCCCACCCAACCGAGCGATGCACTGACACCCCCACTCCTCCACCCAACCGAGCAATGCACTGTGACACCCCCACTCCTCCACCCAACCAAGCGCTGCACTGTGACACCCCCACTCCCCCACCCAACCGAGCGATGCACTGACACCCCCACTCCCCCACCCAACCAAGCGCTGCACTGTGACACCCCCACTCCTCCACCCAACCGAGCGCTGCACTGTGACACCCCCACTCCTCCACCCAACCGAGCGATGCACTGACACCCCCACTCCCCCACCCAACCGAGCGATGCACTGTGACACCCCCACTCCCCCACCCAACCGAGCGATGCACTGTGACACCCCCACTCCCCCACCCAACCGAGCGATGCACTGACACCCCCACTCCCCCCCCAACCGAGCGATGCACTGACACTCCCAACCCCCCCAACCGAGCGATGCACTGACACCCCCAATCCCCCACCCAACCGAGCGATGCACTGACACCCCCACTCCCCCCCCCAACCGAGCGATGTACTGTGACACCCCCACTCCCCCACCCAACCAAGCGATGCACTGACACCCCCACTCCCTCACCCAACCGAGCGATGCACTGACACCCCCACTCCCCCCCCCCCCCCCACACCGAGCGATGCACTGACACCCCCACTCTCCCACCCAACCGAGCGATGCACTGTGACACCACCACTCCCCCCAACCGTGCGATGCACTGACACCCCCACTCCCCCACCCAACCGTGCGATGCACTGTGACACCCTGTGACAGAGCGGCCTGTAGGCGAGGTCTGATAGACGCATAGAGGGTGAACCTTAACTGGATTGGTTTATTAGCCACAAACCAAATAAACATCAGGTGCACTGTCGCTTTTAAGAAACCAAATAATAAAATAAACACCTATTCCCGTTAGGGAAACTAACTAGACTTCACTCCGGCCCTTTCTAGCGGGCAGCCTGCTAATCTGGTTATCCACCCAAAACGTATACTATGTATTCAAAGTACAATAAGAAAGCCTTTTATCTGAATTGCAGCTCCAACAGCAATCGGGAACGCCGGTTCTGGGAAGCGATCTTTATCCTGGGTGTGATTCCCAGCTGGACCCCACAGGCCTGCTTCCTTCAGTCCTAGGGTCCATAACAGCCATGCTCTCTGCTGGCTGGGAGAGGTCTCTCTACCCTCCTGGGGAAAAACCTAGCTCTCTGTTTCTGACATCTTCCTGTCTTTTAGCCCTGCTCCATCAGGAGTTCATTGTCCACACCTCCCAGTTCAGATGTGAATTCCGACACCCGTGCAGTCTCTAGCTGCCTGGAAAGGGAGTTAACCTCTTCACTCCCTTACACCAACCCACTTCCCCCCCCAACCGTGTGATGCACTGTGACACCCCCCTTTCCCCCCACTCACTCCCCCAACCTAGAGATTCCCGCGATACCTTGTGACACCCCAGGGTCCTGCAATAATCCTCACTTAGCTCATCCAACCCTGCACGGCCTGTAGATACCCAGCCCCCCGCAGCGCGGCCCCCCGTGTCTGATGATGGGGTCTTCTTTCAGCATACTATCCGGGAGCTATTTGACATGTCTCAGGAAGAAGCCCCCCGTAAGGATGTGGAGGTGCGTGCTGCCTCCCCTGACCGCACCGCCGAGGACGGCACCGGCACAAGAGACACACACATCCTGGAGCAGGTAACATCTCGGGCGTGTCTCCCGCACTATCCGTGTTACACACTCTGTGCCGGGCAGAGGATGCGGAGGACACGGTGTGGTGGTGTGATGGTGTTGTGTTACATGCTGTGTGCCGGGCAGAGGATGCGGAGGACACGGTGTGGTGGTGTGATGGTGTTGTGTTACATGCTCTGTGCCGGGCAGAGGATGAGGAGGACACTGTGTGGTGGTGTGAGGGTGTTGTGTTACATGCTCTGTGCCGGGCAGAGGATGCGGAGGACACGGTGTGATGGTGTTGTGTTGCAGGCATTGTGTCGGGCAGAGGATGAGGAGGACATTGTGTGGTGGTGTGATGGTGTTGTGTTGCAGGCATTGTGTCGGGCAGAGGATGAGGAGGACACTGTGTGGTGGTGTGATGGTGTTGTGTTGCAGGCACTGTGTCGGGCAGAGGATGAGGACACTGTGTGGTGGTGTGATGGTGTTGTGTTGCAGGCATTGTGTCGGGCAGAGGATGAGGAGGACACTGTGTGGTGGTGTGATGGTGTTGTGTTACATGCTCTGTGCCGGGCAGAGGTTGAGGAGGACACTGTGTGGTGGTGTGATGGTGTTGTGTTACATGCTCTGTGCCGGGCAGAGGATGAGGAGGACACTGTGTGGTGGTGTGATGGGGTTGTGTTGCATGCTCTGTGTCGGGCAGAGGATGAGGAGGACACGGTGTGATGGGGTTGTGTTACATGCTCTGTGTCGGGCAGAGGATGAGGAGGACACTGTGTGGTGGTGTGATGGTGTTGTGTTACATGCTCTGTGCCGGGCAGAGGTTGAGGAGGACACTGTGTGATGGTGTGATGGGGTTGTGTTACATGCTCTGTGTCGGGCAGAGGATGAGGAGGACACTGTGTGGTGGTGTGATGGTGTTGTGTTACATGCTCTGTGCCGGGCAGAGGTTGAGGAGGACACTGTGTGGTGGTGTGATGGTGTTGTGTTACATGCTCTGTGTCGGGCAGAGGTTGAGGAGGACACTGTGTGGTGGTGTGATGGTGTTGTGTTACATGCTCTGTGCCGGGCAGAGGTTGAGGAGGACACTGTGTGATGGTGTGATGGTGTTGTGTTACATGCTCTGTGCCGGGCAGAGGTTGAGGAGGACACTGTGTGGTGGTGTGATGGTGTTGTGTTACATGCTCTGTGCCGGGCAGAGGATGAGGAGGACACTGTGTGGTGGTGTGATGGGGTTGTGTTGCAGGCATTGTGCCGGGCAGAGGATGCGGAGGACACTGTGTGGTGGTGTGATGGTGTTGTGTTACATGCTCTGTGCCGGGCAGAGGTTGAGGAGGACACTGTGTGGTGGTGTGATGGTGTTGTGTTACATGCTCTGTGCCGGGCAGAGGATGAGGAGGACACTGTGTGGTGGTGTGATGGTGTTGTGTTACATGCTCTGTGTCGGGCAGAGGATGAGGAGGACACTGTGTGGTGGTGTGATGGGGTTGTGTTACATGCTCTGTGCCGGGCAGAGGATGCGGAGGACACTGTGTGGAGGTGTGATGGTGTTGTGTTGCAGGCATTGTGTCGGGCAGAGGATGAGGAGGACACTGTGTGGTGGTGTGATGGTGTTGTGTTGCAGGCATTGTGCCGGGCAGAGGATGCGGAGGACACGGTGTGATGGTGTTGTGTTGCAGGCATTGTGCCGGGCAGAGGATGAGGAGGACACTGTGTGGTGGTGTGATGGTGTTGTGTTGCAGGCATTGTGTCGGGCAGAGGATGAGGAGGACACTGTGTTGTGTTGTGTTGCAGGCACTGTGACGGGCAGAGGATGAGGAGGACATTGTGTGGTGGTGTGATGGTGTTGTGTTGCAGGCATTGTGCCAGGCATAGGATGAGGAGGACATTGTGTGGTGGTGCGATGGTGTTGTGTTGCAGGCATTGTGTCGGGCAGAGGATGAGGAGGACATTGTGTGGTGGTGTGATGGTGTTGTGTTGCAGGCATTGTGTCGGGCAGAGAATGAGGAGGACACTGTGTGGTGGTCTGATGGTGTTGTGTCGGGCAGAGGATGACGAGGACACTGTGTTGTGTTGTGTTGCAGGCACTGTGACGGGCAGAGGATGAGGAGGACATTGTGTGGTGGTGTGATGGTGTTGTGTTGCAGGCATTGTGCCGGGCAGAGGATGAGGAGGACATTGTGTGGTGGTGCGATGGTGTTGTGTTGCAGGCACTGTGTCGGGCAGAGGATGAGGAGGACACTGTGTGATGGTGTTGTGTTGCAAGCATTGTGTCGGGCAGAGGATGAGGAGGACACTGTGTGGTGGTGCGATGGTGTTGTGTTGCAGGCATTGTGCCAGGCAGAGGATGAGGAGGACATTGTGTGGTGGTGTGAGGGTGTTGTGTTGCAGGCATTGTGTCAGGCAGAGGATGCGGAGGACACAGTGTGATGGTGTTGTGTTGCAGGCATTGTGTCGGGCAGAGGATGAGGAGGACGTTGTGTTGTGTTGTGTTGTGTTGCAGGCACTGTGACGGGCAGAGGATGAGGAGGACATTGTGTGGTGGTGTGATGGTGTTGTGTTGCAGGCATTGTGCCAGGCATAGGATGAGGAGGACATTGTGTGGTGGTGCGATGGTGTTGTGTTGCAGGCATTGTGTCGGGCAGAGGATGAGGAGGACATTGTGTGGTGGTGTGATGGTGTTGTGTTGCAGGCATTGTGTCGGGCAGAGAATGAGGAGGACACTGTGTGGTGGTCTGATGGTGTTGTGTCGGGCAGAGGATGAGGAGGACACTGTTGTGTTGTGTTGTGTTGCAGGCACTGTGACGGGCAGAGGATGAGGAGGACATTGTGTGGTGGTGTGATGGTGTTGTGTTGCAGGCATTGTGCCGGGCAGAGGATGAAGAGGACATTGTGTGGTGGTGCGATGGTGTTGTGTTGCAGGCACTGTGTCGGGCAGAGGATGAGGAGGACACTGTGTGGTGGTGTGATGGTGTTGTGTTGCAAGCATTGTGTCGGGCAGAGGATGAGGAGGACACTGTGTGGTGGTGTGATGGTGTTGTGTTGCAGGCACTGTGTCGGGCAAAGGATGAGGAGGACACTGTGTGGTGGTGTGATGGTGTTGTGTTGCAGGCATTGTGTCGGGCAGAGGATGCGGAGGACACAGTGTGATGGTCTTGTGTTGCAGGCATTGTGTCGGGCAGAGGATGAGGAGGACATTGTGTGATGGTGTTGTGTTGCGGGCACTGTCGGGCAGAGGATGAGGAGGACACTGTGTGGTGGTGTGATGGTGTTGTGTTGCAAGCACTGTGTCGGGCAGAGGATGAGGAGGACACTGTGTGGTGGTGTGATGGTGTGTTGCAGGCATTGTGTCGGGCAGAGGATGAGGAGGACACTGTGTTGTGTTGTGTTGCAGGCACTGTGACAGGCAGAGGATGAGGAGGACATTGTGTGGTGGTGTGATGGTGTTGTGTTGCAGGCATTGTGTCGGGCAGAGAATGAGGAGGACACTGTGTGGTGGTCTGATGGTGTTGTGTCGGGCAGAGGATGAGGAGGACACTGTGTTGTGTTGTGTTGCAGGCACTGTGACGGGCAGAGGATGAGGAGGACATTGTGTGGTGGTGTGATGGTGTTGTGTTGCAGGCATTGTGCCGGGCAGAGGATGAGGAGGACACTGTGTGGTGGTGTGATGGTGTTGTGTTGCAAGCATTGTGTCGGGCAGAGGATGAGGAGGACACTGTGTGGTGGTGTGGTGGTGTTGTGTTGCAGGCACTGTGTCGGGCAAAGGATGAGGAGGACACTGTGTGGTGGTGTGATGGTGTTGTGTTGCAGGCATTGTGTCGGGCAGAGGATGCGGAGGACACAGTGTGATGGTCTTGTGTTGCAGGCATTGTGTCGGGCAGAGGATGAGGAGGACATTGTGTGATGGTGTTGTGTTGCGGGCACTGTCGGGCAGAGGATGAGGAGGACACTGTGTGGTGGTGTGATGGTGTTGTGTTGCAAGCACTGTGTCGGGCAGAGGATGAGGAGGACACTGTGTGGTGGTGTGATGGTGTGTTGCAGGCATTGTGTCGGGCAGAGGATGAGGAGGACACTGTGTTGTGTTGTGTTGCAGGCACTGTGACAGGCAGAGGATGAGGAGGACATTGTGTGGTGGTGTGATGGTGTTGTGTTGCAGGCATTGTGTTGGGCAGACGATGAGGAGGACACTGTGTGGTGGTGTGATGGTGTTGTGTTGCAGGCATTGTGTCGGGCAGAGGATGAGGAGGACACTGTGTGGTGGTGTGATGGTGTTGTGTTGCAGGCATTGTGTCGGGCAGAGGATGAGGAGGACACTGTGTGGTGGTGTGATGGTGTTGTGTTGCAGGCATTGTGTCGGGCAGAGGATGAGGAGGACACTGTGTGGTGGTGTGATGGTGTTGTGTTGCAGGTATTGTGTCGGGCAGAGGATGAGGAGGACACTGTGTGGTGGTGTGATGGTGTTGTGTTGCAGGCATTGTGTCGGGCAGAGGATGAGGAGGACACTGTGTGGTGGTGTGATGGTGTTGTGTTGCAGGCATTGTGCCGGGCAGAGGATGAGGAGGACATTGTGTGGTGGTGCGATGGTGTTGTGTTGCAGGCATTGTGTCGGGCAGAGGATGAGGAGGACACTGTGTGGTGATGTGATGGTGTTGTGTTGCAGGCATTGTGCCGGGCAGAGGATGAGGAGGACACTGTGTGGTGGTGTGATGGTGTTGTGTTGCAGGCACTGTGCCGGGCAGAGGATGAGGAGGACACTGTGTGGTGATGTGATGGTGTTGTGTTGCAGGCATTGTGTCGGGCAGAGGATAAGGAGGACACTGTGTGGTGGTGTGATGGTGTTGTGTTGCAGGCATTGTGTCGGGCAGAGGATGAGGAGGACACTGTGTGGTGGTGTGATGGTGTTGTGTTGCAGGCATTGTGTCGGGCAGAGGATGAGGAGGACACTGTGTGGTGGTCTTATGGTGTTGTGTCGGGCAGAGGATGAGGAGGACACTGTGTGGTGGTGTGATGGTGTTGTGTTGCAGGCATTGTGTCGGGCAGAGGATAAGGAGGACACTGTGTGGTGGTGTGATGGTGTTGTGTTGCAGGCATTGTGTCGGGCAGAGGATGAGGAGGACACTGTGTGGTGGTGTGATGGTGTTGTGTTGCAGGCATTGTGTCGGGCAGAGGATGAGGAGGACACTGTGTGGTGGTGTGATGGTGTTGTGTTGCAGGCATTGTGTCGGGCAGAGGATGAGGAGGACACTGTGTGGTGGTGTGATGGTGTTGTGTTGCAGGCATTGTGTCGGGCAGAGGATGAGGAGGACACTGTGTGGTGGTGTGATGGTGTTGTGTTGCAGGCATTGTGTCGGGCAGAGGATGAGGAGGACACTGTGTGGTGGTGTGATGGTGTTGTGTTGCAGGCATTGTGTCGGGCAGAGGATGAGGAGGACACTGTGTGGTGGTGTGATGGTGTTGTGTTGCAGGCATTGTGTCGGGCAGAGGATGAGGAGGACACTGTGTGGTGGTGTGATGGTGTTGTGTTGCAGGCATTGTGTCGGGCAGAGGATGAGGAGGACACACTTGCGGCCTCGCTGGTCCGAGCCGAGCAGGTGGCAGACCTGGCAGAGTTTAATGAGAATGTCCCGCTGGAGCCGGAGGAAGAGGAGCAGAGCCGCGCGGAGCAGGAGATAACGGCGCTGGTGGAACAGGTAGTGAGAGGGGGGGAGGCGAGTGCCCCTCTCTGCATCCCTCCTTTCTCCTAATTCCCACACCACCACCACCCCCCCCCCCCCCCCACATACACATTTCTCCCGCTCTCCTCTCCCCCTCATTTTTGCTTCTCTTCCCCCCCTCATTTCTCCTGCTTTCTCCCCCCTCATTTCTCCTGCTTTCTCCCCCCCCCTCATTTCTCCTGCTTTCTCCCCCCCCCCCCTCATTTCTCCTGCTTTCTCTCCCCCCCCCCCCCCCCATTTCTCCTGCTTTCTCCCCCCCTCATTTCTCCTGCTTTCTCCCCCCCCTCATTTCTCCTGCTTTCTCCCCCCCCTCATTTCTCCTGCTTTCTCTCCCCCCCCCCCATTTCTCCTGCTTTTTCCCCCCCCTCATTTCTCCTGCTTTCTTCCCCCCCCCCTCATTTCTCCTGCTTTCTTCCCCCCCCCCTTTTCTCCTGCTTTCTTCCCCCCCCCCCCCTTTTCTCCTACTTTCTTTCCCCCCCTCATTTCTCCTGCTTTCTTCCCCCCCCCTCATTTCTCCTGCTTTCTTCCCCCCTCATTTCTCCTGCTCTCTCCCCCCCCCATTTCTCCTGCTTTCTTTCCCCCCCCCCTCATTTCTCCTGCTTTCTTCCACCCCCCTCATTTCTCCTGCTCCCCCCCCTCATTTCTCCTGCTCTGCCCCCCTCATTTTTGCTGCTTTCTCCCCCCCTCATTTCTCCTGCTTTCTCCCCCCCTCATTTCTCCTGCTTTCTCCCCCCCTCATTTCTCCTGCTTTCTTACCCCCCCCCTCTTTTCTCCTGCAATTTTCCCCCCCCATTTCTCCTGCTTTCTTCCCCCCCTCATTTCTCCTGCTCTCTCCCCCCCTCATTTCTCCTGCTTTCCCCCCCTCATTTCTCCTGCTTTATTCCCCCCCTCATTTCTCCTGCTTTATTTCCCCCCCCTCATTTCTCCTGCTTTGTTCCCCCCCCCTCATTTCTCCTGCTTTCTCCCCCCCCTCATTTCTCCTGCTTTCTCCCCCCCCCTCATTTCTCCTGCTTTCTCCCCCCCCTCATTTCTCCTGCTTTCTCCCCCCCCTCATTTCTCCTGCTTCCCCCCCCCTCATTTCTCCTGCTTTCTTCCCCCCCTCATTTCTCCTGCTCTCTCCCCCCCTCATTTCTCCTGCTTTCCCCCCTCATTTCTCCTGCTTTATTTCCCCCCCCTCATTTCTCCTGCTTTATTTCCCCCCCCTCATTTCTCCTGCTTTGTTCCCCCCCCCTCATTTCTCCTGCTTTCTCCCCCCCCTCATTTCTCCTGCTTTCTCCCCCCCCTCATTTCTCCTGCTTTCTCCCCCCCCTCATTTCTCCTGCTTTCTCCCCCCCCTCATTTCTCCTGCTTCCCCCCCCCTCATTTCTCCTGCTTTCTCCCCCCCCTCATTTCTCCTGCTTTCTCCCCCCCTCATTTCTCCTGCTTCCCCCCCCCCCCTCATTTCTCCTGCTCTCTCCCCCCCCCTCATTTCTCCTGCTTTCTTTCCCCTCCCCTCATTTCTCCTGCTTTCCCCCCCCCCTCATTTCTCCTGCTCTCTCCCCCCCCCCTCATTTCTCCTGCTTTCTCTCCCCCCTCCCCTCCCATTTATCCTGCTCTCTTCCCCCCTCCCTCACATTTTAATCTGGTCTGTAACTGTTATATACGCCTATAATATATATTATCTGTAACTGTTACATACGCCCATAATATATATTATCTGTAACTGTGCATGCAATGTCCTGTATATAATGTATACCCTGCTCATTATGTAACTGTATTTGTAACTATAGAAGAGAAGAAATATAGTATTAAAAAGGCGCCGGCAGATAAAGGATATATTCACCAACAGGGAGAAACCAGTATGGATTCCAGACGGTAGAGATGTGCGGACGAAAGATAAAAGCAGGCGGTGGATATATTTGGGTTAGAGTTAGAACCCCTGAGGAAGAGAGCAGCTCACTCTCGAAACGCGTAGGGTTAATTTGTTGGGACGCAAACCACTACGCCTGAGTCGCTTCCAGTGCCGTGACGAATCAGCTGTTTATCAGCGTGTACTTAGAATCAACACGAATCTGCAGCGGTGAATCTGCCACCAGCCACGAGGAGGAAGGAGCGCCAAGGGGAAGTTAGCCCACGCAGCCTGGCGTGTGTAGCTGACATCCTGGCCCGAACCCGGTGTAACAGCTGTGTGAGCAGCACGAATCTGCTGCGTTTCATCTACCACCAGCTGCGAGGAGGAACGAGCGCCAAGGGAGCAGCACACGCGGCGTGGCGTGTGCTGCTATCATCTCGGCCCTGATCCCTGTGCAGTAGCTGTGTGAGCTGAAAAGAGAGGGGATACTCTCAGATATATCCACCGCCTGCTTATATCTTTCGTCCGCACATCTCTACCGTCTGGAATCCATACTGGTTTCTTCCTGTTGGTGAATATATCCTTTATCTGCCGGCGCCTTTTTAATACTATATTTTTTCTCTTGTTTTGTTATCTGACCAGGGGGTCAGTTTTTAGTATTTAGGCAGCCCCCCGTGCGAGGATATTACTTGCATTAGGGTTAAATCCTATATATAGTTAGCGCTACCTATTCTGTGTTTGCATGTATTTGTAACTATGTATTTGTCATTTTAACTGTGCCCAGGACATACGTGAGAACGAGCGGTAACTCTCACTGTATTACTTCCTGGTAACACATTTTATAAATAAATACATTTCTCCTGCTCTCTTCCCCCCTCCCTCATTTCTCCTGCTCTCCCTGTGCTGCCCCCCCCCCCCCCCTGCCGCTCTCTGATACGTCTCTCTCTCTCTCTAGCTCACTCCTATAGAGCGTTACGCTATGAATTATCTGGAGGCTTCTCTGGAAGATGTGAGCCGAGAGGAACTAAAACAGGCCGAGGTAACGTGACGTTTATCCCTCCACGCGTCACCATCATTCCTACACCTGCCACTCCCCCCTCCCTCTCTCCTTTCTTAGCGCTGACAGGGGCCTCACCCTCCTCCAACCCCCCCCCCCCCCCCCTTATCGATGGCGGCTCTCCTTTTCCTCCCCCCCTCCCTTTTAGCTCTGACGGTTCTCTCCCACCCCCCCCCCCCCTCAGCACGGACTGTTCTCTACACCCCCCCCCATAGCACTGACTGTTCTCCTCCCACTTAACACTGACTGTTCTCTCCCCCCCCCCCTTAGCACTGACTGTTCTCTTCCCCCCCCCCCTTAGCACTGACTGTTCTCTTCCCCTCCCCCCCTTAGCACTGACTGTTCTCTTCCCCCCCCCTTAGCACTGACAGTTCTATCCCCCCCCCCTTAGCACTAACTGTTCTCTTTCCCCCCCCCCCCCTTAGCACTGACTGTTCTCTCCCCCCCCCCTTAGCACTGACTGTTCTCTTCCCCCCCCCTTAGCACTGACTGTTCTCTTCCCCCCCCCTTAGCACTGACTGTTCTCTTCCCCTCCCCCCCTTAGCACTGACTGTTCTCTCCCCCCCCCCTTAGCACTGACTGTTCTCTTCCCCCCCCCCCCCCCCTTAGCACTGACTGTTCTCTATCCCCCCCCCCTTAGCACTGACTGTTCTCTCCCCCCCCCCCTTAGCACTGACTGTTCTCTCCCCCTTCCCCCCCCCCTTAGCACTGACTGTTCTCTTTCCCCCCCCCCCTTAGCACTGACTGTTCTCTCCCCCTTCCCCCCCCCCCCTTAGCACTGACTGTTTTCTCCCCCTTTCCCCCCCCCCCCCCTTAGCACTGACTGTTCTCTCCCCCCCCCCCCCTTAGCACTGACTGTTTTCTCCCCCTTCCCCCCCCCCCTTAGCACTGACTGTTCTCTCCCCCCCCCCCTTAGCACTGACTTTTCTCTCCCCCTTCCCCCCCCCCCCCTTAGCACTGACTGTTCTTTCCCCCTTCCCCCCCCCCCCCCCCCCCTTAGCACTGACTGTTCTCTCCCCCCCCCCCCCCCCTTAGCACTGACTGTTTTCTCCCTTAGGAGCAGGTGGAAGCCGCACGGAAAGACTTGTTTCTGGCGAAGGATGAGGGGAAGCAGGAAGAGAGGTGGGGAGTGGAGGAGGAGAGCAAGAGGAGCCGTAAGAGCCGCCCCCCTCCTCCGACCCGGACCCCAGGGGAGCGCACAGGAGTTCGTATGAGTGAGAGACTGCGGGGCGGCCGTCCCAGCGAGAGTGCAGACTTTATGGACAGCCCAGCCATGCCCGAGACAGCCACTCCTGTCCCAGAGACCCTGCAGAGTGACACCTCACTACTATCCATCACGCCCA